>NC_069499.1:227297006-227597006 GCF_027579735.1 Bombina bombina
ACAATAATGAATCTAAACAGAGCTGTTATTACTCACGGAACCTCCACGGCATATTCCCAGAACATTAGCACGATACTTCCTGGAAAACCTATGGCAACGCACCGTTTAGCGCTGAGATGATTGCAACAATAGAGGAATCAATCGTCAAGAAGAGTCAAGTGGGCGGGATCAACCAATGATGCATGGTCAAAGCAAAGCATGGCCACTGCAGATAACAAAAACAAAAAACACAGGTTAAGAGCTTCATAGCTAGTGCGTGCAGCCGTAAAATAATGACATGTAATGCCCATCACACTGGATTTAAGGGAACACACATATTAATCTAATGGATGAAAATATACAGCCCACTCAATGGGAAATAGCGCACTCAACGGGAGAAAGCATACTATAAAGGAAATAATTGCTCACCAAAGTTAGGTGCATAGTAATGTCGAAATGGAGCCTATGACAAGAGGATATTGTTGACAAAATACTCAATTTAATTAAGAAGCTAATCTAATGGTGGCAAATGTAAATATATCAATGGCAAATGAATACTGGGGAAAAACGTAATGTATTGTTCCCAAAGATGAGGGTTTTATGTAAAACACCTTCAAAGGATGAATAAATCACCCCACAACCAGGGGAAGGAAACACAGCACAAGCAATTATTTCAATGACCTAAGACTCTCATTAAGTGTGGAACAGATCATGGACCTTCATTATATAAAGGTAGGAAGTCCCATAATTATAAAAAAACAGTGCCAGTTTATGACTGTATTGAGTCCATTAGGTTGCACAGTGTTCAGACGGTAAATCCACCTTGCTTCTGTTTGCAGGAGTATCTTATTCCGATCACCCCCGCGTTTCAGAGAGGGGATGTGGTCGATTAGGACAAACTGTAGATCATTCACAGTGTGGCCGGCCTTCAAGAAGTGCCTCACCACTGGCTGCTCACTCTTCTTATTCTTTATGGCAGTCCTGATAGATGATCTGTGGTTGGCAAAGCATATCCGGGCATCATCTGAGGTCTTGCCAACATAAAACCTCCCACAGCTACAATTCAGCAGATAAACCACATGAGTGGTGGTACAGGTGATAAAGTGCCGTATGGAAAATTTCTTATTGGTATGTGGATGTCCAAAAGTGGTGCCTGGTACCATTGCACTACTGGTTGTACATCCTGCACACCTAAAGCAACCCTGTTTCTTATTCCGTTGAAGCCAACTGGCTTTTTTGTAGCAGTGGGAAGGGTCCGTGATCATTATGGTGTCTTTTAAATTCTTGTTCCTTTTATAGCCCACTCTGGGATGTTGCCATTTGTTGAAAGGAAGAGATGGGTCACTTTTAATGATATAACAATGCTGGTTAAGGCTCTTACCCAAATTACTTTTGGCAGGACTATATACTGTGGTAAAAGTCAGGCGCTGTATACAATCATTATCTGCGTCAGCACCCGTGATATCAGAGCCTTCAACCATTCTTTTACTCTGATCGATAAGCCTTGGATTGTAGTCTTGCTGCATGATAAATGCATGATTGTATATTTATATATATATATATATATATATATATATATATATACACATTGGAGCCCTTTGCAGTTGAAAACATGTTAAACCCTTAAGGACTGGGCATTTCAGACTAAAACTTCCCCAAAAGACCAGAGCAATTTTAGCATTTTTGCCATCACTCCATTTAAACAGAAATAGAGCCTTGTTTTTTTTTTTTATTTACCTATCAAAACTATATTTTTTATTAGACAAACCAAAGTATTGATCTAGGCCCATTGTGGTATAATTCCTGCCACCATTTCACCGCCAAATGCGATCAAATAAAAAAATTTCACCTAGATTATGAGTTTAGCACTAAACAGGGTGCGAAACTAATGCCAAAAAAGTTGCGTTATTTCACCCTCCATATCGCTGCCATTACGAGTTTCTGAAAAGCCTCCTTGTGCGTGCGATATGGTGGCGTTAAGCTCCATACCGCACAAAATCCAAGGGCTGCTTTGACGTGCTTGTGCAAGCTTTCCCCCATAGACATCAATGGGGAGAGAGTGTTAGAAAAAAAACATGTGATCGCTGAATGAAAATTCTCCGTAACGCAACCCCATTAATGTCTATGGGGAAAAAAAAGTTACGTTTAAACCTAACACCCTATCTTAAACTCCAAGAGGCCCAATTATCAAGCTCCGTATGGAGCTTGTGGGCCCGTTAACTTCTATGAGGGATTATGTTATCACACGCGCATTTTTATGAGTGTAGGGTTAGCGTACGAGTGAAAACTTGTAATAACTTGCAAAAAGCTTACTTCTGTTAGCACTTGAGCGGGAGCGTTAAATACCGCTCCACTTGTAATTCGGCCCATTGTGTGAAATAAAAAATGCTCTGTACCCATACAACAGTTAATTTGTAGCAAATTACTCCCTTAAAGGGATAATGTATTCAGGCAAGCAGCTGATACAACATTTAATTTTTAGCAAATTACACTCTTAAAGGGATAATTTATTCAGGCAAGCAGCTGACAAGCTTTTTGTATTCAAAGTAACTGAAGGGACACTTGTTCTTCTTCCCCATTACCACTACCTCTTGATTACAAAGCTTTTCCATAGTAAATACTGCAGTATTGACAAAAGCAGTATAGGTGGCAGTTTCAGCTATTTAAAATGACCATCCTCCTTTATCAAGGTAAAGGCCACATTTAATTAGTTGTCCAGGTTACTACCCATGCAAAATTAAAAAAGCAAACTGGACACAGATTTTGTTTGTTTGCTGCCTTAGATTGAACCTGCGCTGGTTTTCACAACGTTGCATCATGTGAGAGGGAGATTCTGCCAAAAGGACAGCAAATGTATATATTTTTAATAATTTCATTAAAATGACTTAACCCCTTAATGACCAAGGACGGGTACAGGATACGTCCTACAAAAACTGTCACTTAATGACCAAGGATGTACCCTGTACATCCTCAGGGGTTTCAATCGGTGGAAGCGATCGTGATTGCTTCCAGCCACTTTCAGGGTATTGCAGCGATGCCTAGATATTGAGGCATTGTGCAATACACTTTTTTTAACAACCAATGCAGAGAGAGCCATTCTTTGGCTGGAGTCATTGCAAGGAAGGCGGGTGGGCAGCCCATCAGGTGCTGTGGGAAGAGGGGGGCGGGATCATACACGGGTGTGCCGGGAGCGCACAAAGAAGAGCACACGGGGGCGGTAGCGCACACGGGGCGGGAGCAGGCGGGACCGCTACACTATGGAACTGTAAAGTGAAAGGGAAGGAGGGAGAAGGGGGGATAAATGTTGTCAAAGAGATCTGGGAGGGGGTGGGGGTAGGTTATTAAGGGGCAGCTACACTACAGAAAAATTGGGTTTTTATTTTACTTTTTAAAAAAAAAAAAAAAAAAAAAAAAAAAGCCAATTTTATTGCAAACTGGGTACTGACAGACAGTTGCCTGTACCCAAGATGGTGGCAAATATGTAGAGGGGGAGGGTTAGAGAGCTGTTTGGGGGGATCAAAAAGGTTGGGGGCTAAGGGGGATCCTACACTGCAGAATATATATTTACTTTTTTTTTTTTAAATAAAATAAAAAAGAGCTGTTTGGGGGGATCAGGGAGACCAGGGAGGTTGGGGGCTAAGGGGGGATCCTACATTTCAAAATATATATTTTAAAAAAAAAGCCTTTTATTTTAGTACTGCCAGTACTTAAAATGGTGGTGACACTTGTGGTGTGGGGGAGGGAAGAGAGCTGTTTGAGGAGGGTCAGGGAGGTATCAGGGGGTAGGATGTGTTAGGTGGGAGGCTTATCTCTACACTAACGCTAAAATTAACCCTACAAGCTAACTAGTAATTAACCCCTTCTCTGCTGGGCATAATACAAGTATGGTGTGCAGCGACATTTAGCGGCCTTCTAATTACCAAAAAGCAATGCAAAGCCATATATGTCTGCTATTTCTAAACAAAGGGGATCCCAGAGAAGCATTTACAACCATTTGTGCCATAATCGCACAAGTTGTTTGTAAATAATTTCAGTGAGAAACCTAAAGTATGTGAAAAAGTGAACGATTTTTTTATTTGATCGCATTTGGCAATGAAATGGTGGCATGAAATATACCAAAATGGGCCTAGATCAATACTCTGAGTTGTCTACTACACTAAGCTAAAGCTAAAATTAACCCTACAAGCTCCATACAAGCTACCTAATTAACCACTTCAATGCTGGGCATAATACAAGTGTGGTGCACAGCGGCAATTAGCAGCCTTCTAATTACCAAAAAGTAATGCCAAAGTCATAAATGTCTGCTATTTCTGAACAAAGGGGATTCCAGAGAAGCATTTACAACTATTTGTGTCATAATTGCACAAATTGTTTGTAAATAATTTCAGTGAGAAACCTAAAGTTTGTGAAAAAGTTTGTGAATAAGGTTAACAATTTTTTTCTTCTTAAATGGAAAGAGTCCACAGTTGCATTCATTACTTTTGGGAAATAAGAACCTGGCCACCAGGAGGAGGCAAAGACAACCCAGCCAAAGGCTTAAATACTCCTCCCACTCCCCTCATCCCCCAGTCATTCTTTGCCTTTCATCCCAGGAGGTTGGCAGAGAAGTGTCAGAATTTTTCATTTTTGTTTTTTGTCTCTTATGGAGGGTAGTACTCTTCGGCATGGGACAGGAGTTTTAAGTAGTCCTGTCAGTCTGTCAGTGAGGGCTTGGATGAAAGTTAGAGTCCGGAGATGCAGGGAGAGTCTTTCTGTGAAACCATCCCGACTCAGATTAACAGCTCTGCAAGCAATCGGCGTTGTTAAACTTTGCTCAGCTGCCTGCTTTCTTCTCTCAAGTCCATGGCGGAGGCAATGCTACTATCCATCACACTTGAAAGGCTGTGTTCCTGTTCCATGGCATAGATTTCGGGTAAGATCATTTCATTTTACTTTATTCATCAATGTACTGTAATGTGAATGTTTTCCCGAGAGGCTACCACCTTGCGGGTCTAACTTTTCATAAGGGTCTCAGTGAGTCTCTTGTAGTATCTTGGAATCGAGGGTTAATATCTCCTGAGGGGGGTTATTGAACAGGGGGGATTATAATCATGTTTGTTATGTGATTCAACCTGCTTATGTGTGATTTTTATGGGCTTGTGGTTTGGAACATTGAGGCCTTTGGAAGTGACGCAACCTTTTGGTTGGGCGCGCTTTTTTGGACTGTACGGTTCACCTTGTGTTCGGGTGTGGTTATGTTCCGTCTTCCATTTCTGCATTCCCGACCATGTGGCAAAGGAAATATTCTAGTCCGCAGGAGTCTTGTCATAGGAGGGGATGAGTGCCCCAGACATTGGGGGTGTCAGGTGCCATTTTAGTTTTTACTACTTTAGTCCATATTTAAATATCCTCTATCCAGTTATGGAGGATTCTGATGCTGAGACTGTGCTAATTTCAGATTCAGTTACGGAGGATTCTGAAACTGAGACTATTTTGATTTCAGATTCTGTGTCCGGTGACAAATCCGGATTGGACTCGTTGACCTGTCAACCAGTTTTGTTTCGTATGCCATTTCAGAGCGCCTGGTTCCTCGGGCTCAGGGAATCAAGGGTCTGCTGAACCATCCACCTCTGGGGGTCCTGTCCTCCGAGAGGCGAATCCCTACCAAATCATACTTCTACACATGCGGGTAACCCAGTTTATGATTCCTCCATGCAGGGTGGGGTGTTCCCCCCGAAGGTTGCAGCACATTTTTGCTTTTACATAACGTTGGCGATTGTTCGTCTGCAGAGTCCAAATGTTTATTTGAGAATGTGCCGAGTCTTCCGCCTTGGGGAGGGCCTCTACAGTTCCCCGCGGGTGTAACTGTCCCTGAGTGTTGTGCCTTTCGTTACAGGATTGCGTGCCTTTGCATATTACTCAGACATGTTTTTCAGTTATTGAATGACCCTATCGTTACCAGATACAGGGATTTTCAGTCTGCTAATTCGAATGGTGCACCTCATTGGACATGTGGGGATGAAGTAATCTCCTGATTGTCATTTGTTTGAGATCTTTCCCAGTTTTGTAAGATAGGGCTTCGTTTGGCTGGTCCTGCGGGTAGGCCTGTGTCTTTTTGGGCGTTAACCTCAGGGTTGCCTTATATTTTATTATTATCCGATGGGATGTCTTTTATTTGTTTTTGTTTCCTTTGGGAACCTTCTGGGATTGATACTCTTTATTACTTCTTCTGAAGTTGTTTTGGACATGTTAGTTCTATGTTAATAAGGTCTGTTTTCTGTTTTTTCCCCTATGAGGGAGAATTTATGCAGCTTGCCGGTTGGGACCCTAGGTGCAGGCTGGTCCTGTCAGGTTTGTTCGGTCTTGCGGCTGTTCAGACACGTGGCGCTGTTCTGCTCGGCTGGTTCGGTAGAAACGCCGAGTGCTCAGGTTATCATTGGTTTTTCATGTTCAACTAAGCATTCAAGAGGACCTGTGGGTCCGTGAGGTGGGAAGGATTGTTTCAGTCCTTATAGCCTTCAGTCATAGATGACCGGGCAGGGGAGTTTTCCGCTGCCTCACTTTATCTGACATCTTTTCTACCTTAATTCCGATTGGCTGATAGAATTCTATCAGCCAATTGGAATTGAAGGGACCATCTGGGATGACGTCATTTAAATGAAACCTTCATTCTTCAGTTGGAGGTCGTTTGAAGAGGATGCACCGCGTCAGATGTCTTGAAGATGGAGCCGCTCCGTGCTGGATGGATGAAGATAGAAGATTCCGCCTTGATGAAAACTTCTGCCCGTCTGGAGGACCTCTTCTTCCCGGCTTGGATGAAGACTTCTGCCCGTCTGGAGGACCACTTCGCCCGGCTTCATTGAGGACTTCGGCCCGGTTGGGTGAAGACTTCTCAAGGTAGGGTGATCTTCAAGGGGTAAGTGTTAGGTTTTATGAAGGGGGTATTGGGTGGGTTTTAGAGTAGGGTTGGGTGTGTGGGTGGTGGGTTTTAATGTTGGGGGGATATTGTACTTTTTTTTACAGGTAAAAGAGCTGATTACTTTGGGGCAATGCCCCGCAAAAGGGCCTTTTAAGGGCTATTTGTAATTTAGTATAGGGTAGGGCTTTTTATTATTTTGGGAGGCTTTTTTATTTTATTAGGGGGATTAGATTAGGTGTAATCAGTTTAAAAAAATTGTAATTATTTTATTATTTTCTGTAATTTAGTGTTTGTTTTTTTTGTACTTTAGATAATTGTATTTAATTGTATTTAGTTTAGGAAATTAATTTAATTATAGTGTAGTGTTAGGTGTAATTGTAACTTAGGTTAGGTTTTATTTTACAGGTATATTTGTCTTTATTTTAACTAGGTAGCTATTAAATCATTAATAACTATTTAATAACTATTCTACCTAGTTAAAATAAATACAAAGTTGCCTGTAAAATAAAAATAAATCCTAAGATAGCTACAATGTAACTATTAGTTATATTGTAGCTAGCTTAGGGTTTATTTTATAGGTAAGTATGTATTTAGTTTTAAATAGGAATAATGTAGTTAATGATAGTAATTTTATTTAGATTTATTTAAATTATATTTAAGTTAGGGGGTGTTAGGTTTAGAGTTAGACTTAGGTTTAGGGGTTAATAACTTTATTATAGTGGCGGCGACGTTGGGGGCGGCAGATTAGGGGTTAATAAATGTAGGTAGGTGTTGGCGATGTTAGGGCAGGCAGATTAGGGGTTAGTAATATTTAGTTAGTGTTTCCGATGCAGGAGTGCGGCAGTTTAGGGGTTAATATATTTATTATAGTGGAGGCGATGTCCGGTTTGGCAGATTAGGAGTTAAAAATGTATTATAGTGGAGGCGATGTGGGGGGGCCTCGGTTTAGGGGTTAATAGGTAGTTTATGGGTGTTAGTGTACTTTTAAGCACTTTAGTTAAGAGTTTTATTAGCCCATAAAACTCTTAACTACTGACTTTTAATTGCGGTACCAGTCTTGACAGGAGAGGGTCTACCGCTCACTTTTGGTTAGACTCGTAATACTGGCGCTATGCAAGTCCCATTGAAAATATAGGATACGCAATTGACATAAGTGGATTTGCGGTATTTTCAAGCGGTGAGCCTGTCATTTCAAGACTCGTAATACCAGCGGGCGTTAAAAAGCAGCGTTTGGACCTCTCAACGCTGCTTTTTAACCCTAACGCACAACTCGTAATCTAGCAGCATATGTGTTAATAAAACTCTTAACAGTTCTTAGTTTCAGTTACACTCTGTCTTATATTAACTGCCTAGTAGCTTAAGGGGTTGTTATCATATGCTATCACGCAGACAATAATGTTTATATATTCTTAAAGCTAAGTGACTTTTTTTTAATTAATTCTAACACTGATAACCCAATTTGACTATAGGAAAAGCGTATGCTCACTTTGCTCTATGTGTTTTGATGAGACTCAGGGGCGAAACTACAGGGGGGTGCAGAGGCCGCAGCTTCAAAAACACCTTCTTTTTTTTTTTTTTTATAAAAAATGTTGACCTGCCACTGCCTGCACTGATATCATGTGAGTGTGATTTGATGCTTCACTAGTGTCTTTGTCTCTGACTACAGGGGTTAGTAATTTCTGTTACCCATTGGTGTTTATGTGTGTGTATGTATGTATGTATGTATCTGTGTGTGTATTTATGCATGTATGTGTGTATGTGTGTGTGTGTGTGTATGTTTGTGGAATCCGCAAATTACAGAGCTTGTTAATACAGCATGGGGGGGGAAATGTGTCACTATACAGTACGGTACAGGGGGTGCTTGACCATGTCACAGACTACTGTGGTCACTTTATAAAGTACTGAGGCGGGTAGGGTCAGGCCATCCATCTCACTGACAGATTACAGACTTTGTCACTAACTCACTATAATCACTATATACAGTACTGGTGGGTTAAACAGTGTCACTATATACAGTAATAGGGGGTCAGACCATCTCACAGACTGTGGGCACAGGGTACCTCCTTTTGCAGACGTAATCTGATTCACATTTTTTTTCTGTGTTAAATGTTAAAAAAAAAATATGTATCAAATTCACTTTTTTTGGGGGGGTGGGGGGCCCTTCTTAGATTCTTGCACCTGGGCCCTTGTCAGGGTTTTTTCCCTGCTTTGTTTGCCATGTGCTGCTGGCAGCCATTTTACTAACCTTTCCTGCTGAATCTGGCTCAGAGTGTGTGATGCTGCTCATTTCCTGCACGCCCTCTTATGGCCAGACTATTGTACATCATCCGTGTGAGACAGGTTGCAGTCTAAGAATTGTGATGTCATCACATAGGCCTAGATTTGGAGTTCGGCGGTAGCCGTCAAAACCAGCGTTAGAGGCTCCTAACGCTGGTTTTGGCCGCCCGCTGGTATTTGGAGTCAGTGATTAAAGGGTCTAACGCTCACTTTTCAGCCGCGACTTTTCCATACCGCAGATCCCCCTACGCCATTTGCGTATCCTATCTTTTCAATGGGATCTTTCTAACGCCGGTATTTAGAGTCGTTTCTGAAGTGAGCGTTAGAGCTCTAACGACAAAATTCCAGCCGCCTGAAAATAGCAGGAGTTAAGAGCTTTCTGGCTAACGCCGGTTCATAAAGCTCTTAACTACTGTACCCTAAAGTACACTAAAACCCATAAACTACCTATGTACCCCTAAACCGAGCTCCCCCCACATCGCCGCCACTCGATTAAAATTTTTAACCCCTAATCTGCCGACCGCCACCTACGTTATACTTATGTACCCCTAATCTGCTGCCCCTAACCCCGCCGACCCCTGTATTACATTTATTAACCCCTAACCTGCCCCCCACAACGTCGCCGCCAGCTACTTAAAATAATTAACCCCTAATCTTCCGACCGCAAAGCGCCGCCACCTACGTTATCCCTATGTACCCCTAATCTGCTACCCCTAACACCGCCGACCCCTATATTATATTTATTAACCCCTAATCTGCCCCCCTCAACGTCGCCGACACCTGCCTACACTTATTAACCCCTAATCTGCCGAGCGGACCTGAGCGCTACTATAATAAAGTTATTAACCCCTAACCCGCCTCACTAACCCTATAATAAATAGTATTAACCCCTAATCTGCCCTCCCTAACATCGCCGACACCTAACTTCAATTATTAACCCCTAATCTGACGACCGGAGCTCACCGCTATTCTAATAAATTGATTAACCCCTAAAGCTAAGTCTAACCCTAACACTAACACCCCCCTAACTTAAATATAATTTACATCTAACGAAATAAATTAACTCTTATTAAATAAATTATTCCTATTTAAAGCTAAATACTTACCTGTAAAATAAATCCTAATATAGCTACAATATAAATTATAATTATATTATAGCTATTTTAGGATTAATATTTATTTTACAGGCAACTTGGTATTTATTTTAACTAGGTACAATAGCTATTAAATAGTTAAGAACTATTTAATAGTTACCTAGTTAAAATAATAACAAATTTACCTGTAAAATAAATCCTAACCTAAGATATAATTAAACCTAACACTACCCTATCAATAAAATAATTAAATAAACTACCTGCAATTACCTACAATTAACCTAACACTACACTATCAATAAATTAATTAAACACAATTGCTACAAATAAATACAATTAAATAAACTAGCTAAAGTACAAAAAATAAAAAAGAACTAAGTTACAAAAAATAAAAAAATATTTACAAACATAAGAAAAATATTACAACAATTTTAAACTAATTACACCTACTCTAAGCCCCCTAATAAAATAACAAAGCCCCCCAAAATAAAAAATTCCCTACCCTATTCTAAATTAAAAAAGTTACAAGCTCTTTTACCTTACCAGCCCTGAACAGGGCCCTTTGCGGGGCATGCCCCAAGAATTTCAGCTCTTTTGCCTGTAAAAGAATAAATACAATACCCCCCCCCCAACATTACAACCCACCACCCACATACCCCTAATCTAACCCAAACCCCCCTTAAATAAACCTAACACTAAGCCCCTGAAGATCTTCCTACCTTGTCTTCACCATCCAGGTATCACCGATCCGTCCTGGCTCCAACATCTTCATCCAACCCAAGCGGGGGTTGGCGATCCATCATCCGGTGCTGAAGAGGTCCAGAAGAGGCTCCAAAGTCTTCCTCCTATCCGGCAAGAAGAGGACATCCGGACCGGCAAACATCTTCTCCAAGCGGCATCTTCGATCTTCTTCCATCCGGTGCGGAGCGGGTCCATCTTGAAGCAGGCGACGCGGATCCATCCTCTTCTTCCGTTGTCTCCCGACTAATGACGGTTCCTTTAAGGGACGTCATCCAAGATGGCGTCCCTCGAATTCCGATTGGCTGATAGGATTCTATCAGCCAATCGGAATTAAGGTAGGAATTTTCTGATTGGCTGATGGAATCAGCCAATCAGAATCAAGTTCAATCCGATTGGCTGATCCAATCAGCCAATCAGATTGAGCTCGCATTCTATTGGCTGTTCCGATCAGCCAATAGAATGCGAGCTCAATCTGATTGGCTGATTGGATCAGCCAATCGGATTGAACTTGATTCTGATTGGCTGATTCCATCAGCCAATCAGAAAATTCCTACCTTAATTCCGATTGGCTGATAGAATCCTATCAGCCAATCGGAATTCGAGGGACGCCATCTTGGATGACGTCCCTTAAAGGAACCGTCATTAGTCGGGAGACAACGGAAGAAGAGGATGGATCCGCGTCGCCTGCTTCAAGATGGACCCGCTCCGCACCGGATGGAAGAAGATCGAAGATGCCGCTTGGAGAAGATGTTTGCCGGTCCGGATGTCCTCTTCTTGCCGGATAGGAGGAAGACTTTGGAGCCTCTTCTGGACCTCTTCAGCACCGGATGATGGATCGCCAACCCCCGCTTGGGTTGGATGAAGATGTTGGAGCCAGGACGGATCGGTGAACCTGGTATGGTGAAGACAAGGTAGGAAGATCTTCAGGGGCTTAGTGTTAGGTTTATTTAAGGGGGGTTTGGGTTAGATTAGGGGTATGTGGGTGGTGGGTTGTAATGTTGGGGGGGGGTATTGTATTTATTCTTTTACAGGCAAAAGAGCTGAAATTCTTGGGGCTTGCCCCGCAAAGGGCCCTGTTCAGGGCTGGTAAGGTAAAAGAGCTTGTAACTTTTTTAATTTAGAATAGGGTAGGGAATTTTTTATTTTGGGAGGCTTTGTTATTTTATTAGGGGGCTTAGAGTAGGTGTAATTAGTTTAAAATTGTTGTAATATTTTTCTTATGTTTGTAAATATTTTTTTATTTTTTGTAACTTAGTTCTTTTTTATTTTTTGTACTTTAGCTAGTTTATGTAATTGTATTTATTTGTAGCAATTGTGTTTAATTAATTTATTGATAGTGTAGTGTTAGGTTAATTGTAGGTAATTGTAGGTAGTTTATTTAATTATTTTATTGATAGGGTAGTGTTAGGTTTAATTATATCTTAGGTTAGGATTTATTTTACAGGTAAATTTGTTATTATTTTAACTAGGTAACTATTAAATAGTTCTTAACTATTTAATAGCTATTGTACCTAGTTAAAATAAATACAAAGTTATCTGTAAAATAAATATAAATCCTAAAATAGCTATAATATAATTATAATTTATATTGTAGCTATATTAGGATTTATTTTACAGGTAAGTATTTAGCTTTAAATAGGAATCATTTATTTAATAAGAGTTAATTAATTTCGTTAGATGTAAATTATATTTAAGTTAGGGGGGTGTTAGTGTTAGGGTTAGACTTAGCTTTAGGGGTTAATCAATTTATTAGAATAGCGGTGAGCTCCGCTCGGAAGATTAGGGGTTAATAATTGAAGGTAGGTGTCGGCGATGTTAGGGAGGGCAGATTAGGGGTTAATACTATTTATGATAGGGTTAGTGAGGCGGATTAGGGGTTAATAACTTTATTATAGTAGCGCTCAGGTCCGCTCGGCAGATTAGGGGTTAATAAGTGTAGGCAGGTGTCGGCGACGTTGAGGGGGGCAGATTAGGGGTTAATAAATATAATATAGGGGTCGGCGATGTTAGGGCAGCAGATTAGGGGTACATAGGGATAACGTAGGTTGCGGCGGTTTACGGAGCGGCAGATTAGGGGTTAAAAAAAATATGCAGGGGTCAGCGATAGCGGGGGCGGCAGAATAGGGGTTAATAAGTGTAAGGTTAGGGGTGTTTAGACTCGGGGTACATGTTAGGGTGTTAGGTGCAGACGTAGGAAGTGTTTCCCCATAGACAACAATGGGGCTGCGTTAGGAGCTGAACGCTGCTTTTTTGCAGGTGTTAGGTTTTTTTTCAGCTCAAACAGTCCCATTGTTTCCTATGGGGGAATCGTGCACGAGCACGTTTTTGAGGCTGGCCGCGTCCGTAAGCAACTCTGGCATCGAGAGTTGCATTTGCGGTAAAAATGCTCTACGCTCCTTTTTTGGAGCCTAACGCAGCATTTGTTTGAACTCTCGATACCAGAGTTAATTTTATGGTGCGGCCAGAAAAAAGCCAGCGGAGCGTTAACAGCCCTTTTACCGCCAAACTCCAAATCTAGGCCTTATTATTTAAAGGGCCTCTGTTCAGTATGCTTTGCCCTTGCATTGTCTCAGACATGTTTGTGAGTTCCTGTGTATTACCTGGCTAGTCTGACGTCTCTTCTGATTCCTGATCCCTGGCTTGTTCCTGACTTTGCTATTCTCCTTGTTCCTGATTCCGGCTCGTCTGACTACTCGCTTTGGCTCCTGACTCGGCTCGTCTGACTACCAGTTCTGGTTTTGACTCCTGGCTTGTTATTTGACTTGTGGACTTTTTATTATTAATAAAGGTGTGATTATTTTTGCACTTCTTGTCTCAGTCTTATTCCTGGCACCCTGACATTACGCAAGGGCCATGAATCCTGATGGTGCTAATAATCCACCTTCACCTAGAATCATTTACAGGATTGATGAACAGGATCACCACTTGGATCAATTTGCACTAGCCCTGCAAACCCTGCTGACTCGCACTGCACATTTGGACCAGAGTGTCCCACAAGTTATGGCTGCTCCTGTTTCCGCTGCTGCACCTAGTCCTACCAGGAGCATGTCTGGTTCTGCACCTCTACCTCAGTGTTATGGAGGCGATCCTAATCAGTGCAGATGGTTTTTGAACCAGGTGGGCATTTACTTTGAGATGTTACCTCAGGCGTTTCCCTCTGATTTCTCATCTCTTTACTCTCTGACAAGGCCCTTGCCTGTTGTGGGAAACTAATAAACCTGTGATTTCTAATTACCCTGAATTTGTGGCCTCCTTTTGAAGGGTATTTGATGTTCTGGCTTGCTTCTCCTTTGCTGCCAAACGACTCATGTCCATTCAGCAAGGTACGAGATCTGTTGCTCAGTATGCCATTGAGTTCCGTACGCTTGCCGCAGAGGTTGGTTGGAACAATGAAGCCCTTGTTGCCACCTTCTTTCATGGACTTTCTGATGTGATTAAAGATGAAGTTTCTGCCAGAGATTTACCAAAGGATCTC
Source organism: Bombina bombina (assembly GCF_027579735.1). Lineage (NCBI taxonomy): Eukaryota > Metazoa > Chordata > Amphibia > Anura > Bombinatoridae > Bombina > Bombina bombina. The sequence goes on from NC_069499.1 coordinate 227,311,471, forward strand.
AAGGCTTTGGGTTTGTTTTAATCCTAATTGACATCAGACTCAGAGAGAGACCCTCTTTCAAGGATCGCTTGCGGAAGCCTCTGGTACCATTGTCTCCTACGTTGTCGTTCCCACCAATGCCTCCCTCTCCTCCCATTTCTCCTGGTCCCAAGTCTCCAGGTACTGCTGTGCCTATGCAGTTGGGATTTACGCGTCTCTCTGCAGTGGAGAGGGCCTTTAGGAGGAGGGAGGGGCTCTGTCTCTATTGCGGGTTACAGGGCCACCTTTTAAAGTTTTGTCCAACACGGCCTGTTAAACGCTCGCACTTAGGGTCCTGTCAGGGGCAGACCTTGGGTGGTTTATACTCGTCCCCGGAACCACTATAGGAGAAACCTTTGGTCACGGTTGTCCTTTCCTGGGTGGACTACTCCATAGTCACCCATGCTCTTGTTGACTCCGGTGCTGCGGGCTATTTCAATGACAGTGCTTTTGTATCACAGCACTCCATTCCTGTATTGCCTCGGTCCGTTACGCTTGCTATTGAGGCCATTGATGGCAGGTCTCTTCAGCCTGCACTCGTTACTCACGAAACCACTCTGTTATCCATGGCTGTTGGGGCTCTCCATTTTGAAACCCTCCAGTTCCAGGTGACTAACTCTCCGCATTTTCCAGTTGTTCTGGGTTATCCCTGGCTCCAAAAGCACAATCCCAGTTTCGAATGGCGTAGGTCCAAAATTTTGTCGTGGTCACCGCAATGTATTTCAACTTGTCTTCAGAAACCAGTCAAAGTCCTGTGCACTTCTTCGGTATCTCAATTGACTGAGGAGTACCGAGAGTTCCAAGACATTTTTGACAAGGTGCATGCCGGTACGTTGCCTCCTCACCGATATTACGATTGTGCCATAGACCTGCAACCCGGAGCCATTCCTCCTCAGGGCTGGGTTTACCCTCTCTCGGTTGCAGAGAATTGTGCTATGGAGGAGTATGTTGCTGATGCTCTGTCACGGGGGATCATCCACAAATCCTGCTCGCCTGCGGGGGCTGGCTTCTTCTTCATGAAGAAAAAGGGTGGCGAGTTAAGACCATGCATTGATTATAGGGGTCTTAATCGTCTTAACATTAAGAATGCTTACCCTATTCTGCTCATTACTGGACTCTTTGACCACTACGGTCTTTTCTAAACTTGATTTGAGAGGAGCATACAATCTCGTTAGGATTAAGGAGGGCCACAAATGGAAAACAGCATTTAACACCAGGAGCGGGTATTATGAGTATCTTGTAATGCCCTTTGGCCTATGTAATGCTCCAGCTGTTTTCCAGGAATTTATTAATGATGTTCTAAGAGATATGTTGCAACAGTGTGTTGTGGTGTACTTAGATGATATCCTCATACACTCACCCACTCTTGAGGCTCATCGTTCTGATTTTACACAGGTATTTCAGAGACTACGTGAAAATGGCCTGTTTTGTAAACTCAAGATACGTGAGTTCCATCAGACTCAAGTAACCTTTCTAGGCTATGTAATCTCCGTTGCAGGGTTCTCCATGGATTCTGACACGATGTCTGTAGTCCTGCAGTGGCCTTGCCCAGTTGGTCTTCACTCTATTCAACGTTTTTGGGCTTTGCCAATTACTATAGGAAGGTTATTAAAAATGTATCTTCCTTGGTCAAACCTATCACTGACATGACCCGTAAGGAGAATGATCCACTCCATTAGTCGCCTACTGCCAATAATGCTTTTGAGAGTCTTAAGACTGCCTTTGCTCATCCTAACCCTGTCATGCCTTTTGTTCTTGAGGTCAATGCGTCTGAGACTGGAGTAGGTGCCCTCTTGTCTCAACGTCCTACGCCTGACGGTTCCTTGCATCCGTGCGGTTTCTTCTCTAAGAAATTGTCTCCAGCAGAGTGCGATTACGAAATTGGTGACAGGGAATTACTGGCCATAATTTTGGCACTCAAGGAATGAAGGCACCTTCTCGGGGGTACTAGCGTAGAAGTGCTCATTCTTACTGACCACAAGAATTTGACTTATATATCCGAAGCAAAACGTTTGTCGCCCTGACAGGCCAGATGGGCGCTATTTTTGTCTATGTTTAATTATGTGGTCTCCTACCTGCCTGGTAGTAAGAATGTTAGGGCTGATGTCCTCTCTCGTCAATTTTCGCCTCTGTCCAAGGAGGAGTCTGTACCTATTGAAGTTATACATCCTGACCATATTTTGGCCACCATACGTACTAATTTGACTTCTCCCTTAGGTGAAGAGATCCTGGCTGCACAAACCAATGCACCTCCTGATAAACCTAGTGGTAAGTGCTTTGTACCTGAGAATCTTCAAACTAAACTATTGCACACTTACCACTATCCTAAAGCCGCAGGTCACCCGAGCAAGAACCAAATGTTTTGGTATGTCACTCGACAATTCTGGTGGCCAGGTCTTCGTTCTGATGTTACTGCATATGCTGCCTCCTGCTCAGTCTGTGCACATAATAAGACTCCTCGACGTCTACCTGTGGGTCTTCTTCAACCTATTGCTAATGGTGCTTTCCATGGACTTCATTGTCGAGCTCCCTGTTTCCAATGGCAATACTGTTATCCTAATGGTGGTTGACCGTTTTTCTAAAATGTCACATTGCATTCCCTTGAAGAAGTTGCCTACTGCTCAGGAGTTTGCTTCAATTTTTGCCCGGGAGATCTTCCGTTTACATGGGTTACCCAAGGAGATAGTCTCGGACCGGGGTAGCCAGTTTGTCTCCTGATTTTGGTGTTCCTTTTGTGCTCAAATGGGGATCCAGCTTTCCTTCTCCTAGGCATATCACCCTCAATCCAATGGGGCTGCGGAACGGTTTAATTAAGCTCTGGAACAGTACCTCTGTTGCTATGTCTCAGATCACCACAATAATTGGTCTGAACTGTTACCTTGGGCAGAGTTTGCTCGTAATACTGCTATTAATGCTTCCTCCAAGTTATCCCCGTTCATGTCGAATTATGGGTTTCAACCATACTTGATGCCCGATTCATTCATGTCTCAGGGTATTCCGGCTTTGGAGGAGCATCTCTGGCAACTCCGTTCCACGTGGGTGCAGATTCAGTATTGCCTTCATCGTTCTATGCAGTGCCAAAAGTTCCAGGCTGATCGTAGGCGTCTGCCCGCGCCTTTCTACTAGGTTGGTGACAGGGTTTGACTGTCCTCCCACAATTTGAACCTTTGTGTACCTTCCAATAAACTGGCTCCCCGTTATGTTGGTGCTTTTTGGATACTCCGACGGGTCAATCCTGTGGCCTACGCTCTTGACCTTCCTCCTGCAATGCGCATCTCCAATGTTTTTCATGTCTTCCTCTTGAAACCATTGGTTTGTAATCGGTTTACCACTGTGTTGCCTTGTCCCCGTCCTATCTTTGTTGACAACCATGAAGAATATGAGGTCAGCAGCATTATGGACTCTCGTATGTCCAGGGGTCACGTACAGTATTTGGTTCACTGGAGGGGTTATGGTCCTGTCACGGATCTGTTCAACATAGGCTTGTCCCTTTAAATCTTACACCTAGTACCCTATTTAAGGCCCCTCCTCTCTAAGCTCCCTGCTTGGTAATTTGATCCTGTTACTATACGTGACTGTTCTCTGAGACACCTAGCCCATTCCTCTGAAATAGGGGATTACTTACCTTCACCTTGTGAATCTTTGCTGAAGTATTGTCATCTCAGCCTTCTCTACTAGAACATCAGAATCGGCTTCTGCAGTCACCGGATTCAAAACGGAACTAAAAGTTTTGCTGCAGTTTCCTTACTTTCGTTACTCCGGGTGTGTGTGACGTCACACCCGGCACTTCAGCGTTCCTGCAGCGCCTGTACCGCGCTCTCTCACTCTCTCCTTCCAGGGTAACAGTATTAACAGCATTTGCATCCACGCTGTTCCTGGAGTACATCTTGGAATTGGTCTGTATACTCTTTCTTTCTTTGCTGGATACAATATTGACTTTCATGTTTGTTATTTCATCTCCATTACGCTAAATGACTGTTTGCTGCCTCCATAAGTGAAAAACTTCATCACCTGCCATATCTCATTTACATGCTTCTATGGATCTCTGAATTCATTGACTCGCTTGCTGTTTGCATTTCATCTAACCATATTGACTGTTTATGCTCATTATTTCTCCAGACTTCCATATTAATGATATCTGCATATTCCAATTAACTATCTGTTTATTACTAACTCCTCAAGTGTTGCAGCTACATACTGTGTATTCATTTGACAAACTTTATACTATGATTTGATATAAGATTCAAACAATCTCATTTTGCGCTAGTGCTCAATTAACCCCTAAATACATTATTAGTCTAGCAAATCACATATACTTGGGGTTTATATTCTATACCTATGTTGCACTTAAGTAATTGCATACTGAGTGTGTGAGTCTCTTATACATACAACCTGCCTACCATATATTGTAGCAATTTTCTATCATATGTACATTCATTTATACCCTTTTGAGATAATATTACCTAACATTAGATACATCTCTATCATCTTCATCTAATGATATTTGCCTATCTTACATTTGGTTGCGTGACAGCTCCGTTTTCACTCTGTACCCTGCAGTAGTGACCCTCAGTTCAATGAGCAAAACCGGATTCCTATAAGTTAGATCTGTGTGAATCCAAGGTTAGGTGTGAGGCTGAGTGGTCCTACAATAGTGGATACTAGGTACAAGAACTTTATACACCACTTGTTCTATTACACATCACGTATCATTACATATTACCAAGCCTCATATAGTACCTCTATCCTCTATCATGGAGCTAAGTGAGCTTTCAAACAGAGTGGGTTCTCTAGCCCAAAGTATGGACAATATGATACAAGGCTTAAGAGAAATACAGATTGAGAACCAAAATATTAGGAAATTTATTAATCAATACATGACAAATAAATCTCCCACTTCTGAGACCACACCTGAGCCTGTGGTTAGCCCCCCTGAGAAATTCTCTGGGGATAGGTCTATGTTTAGAGACTTCAGAAATTCTTGTACTCTCTTGTTTACTTTGAAACCAAAATCTTATCCCACTGATAGAATACGTGTCCTCACTGTAATTTCTTTCTTGCGTGGAGAAGCTAGATCCTGGGCCAACGCCTTCTATGAAACTGATGACCCCATATTAAATTCCCTTGATTCCTTCTTCGCTGCAATGTCCCTTCTTTATGAGGATCATAATAAGCAGAATACTGCTGAAACAGCTCTGAGATCCTTACGACAAGGGAAAAGGATGGTAGAGGAGTACATAACGGATTTCAAGAGGTGGGCTCCTGACACCCTATGGAACAATCCAGCCTTGAGGAATCAATTTCGTTTGGGTCTGAGTGATTCTTTAAAAGACGAACTAGCTAGAGGTATAATTCCAGATGACCTCGAGGCTTTAATGACTCTGTGCATTGGTATTGACCGAAGACTCAGGGAACGGAAGTCTGAGAAGTCCACAGCAGATAACACATCTAGGAAATATACTCCGTACCACTCCAATCTTCCCTCCCATTCTGCCAGGAGTGCAGATGAACCCATGGATGTTGCTGTGATTAGAGGGCCACTAAAGGCCGAAGAAAAAGCATGACGCAAACTGCTGAACCTATGCCTATATTGCGCTGAGAAAGATCATGGCGTTAAGGATTGCCCATCTCTCCTTCGTCAAAAGAAGGGTAAGAGATCAAGTAACAATCACACAGTGAATTTAGTTAACAATAGTTCACCCCATTTATCAATCCCTCTCTCATTGCAGTGGGATCATCAGAAGACAGACGTACAGGCCGAATTTGACTCTGGAGCATCTGGGAATTTCATAGATTTAGTTTTTGTTGTTAAGCACAATATTCCATTAATAAAAAAGAGTGCAGCACTAGCCATTCGTTTAGTGGACGGTTCTTTATTTAGTTCAGGTCCTATATCACACCACACAGTTCCACTTACAGTTACCTCAGATTCTGGACATACAGAACAGATATCGTTTGATGTATTGCCAAGCTCTGTCTACCCTATGATACTTGGTATTCAGTGGTTGTCTAAACATAATCCGAGTATATCCTGGACAGAAGCGACAACAGTTTTTGACTCTCCATTTTGTAAACAATCTTGTTTTAACTCTCATACACTCTGTCATGTAGCTACAGGCACACTACCAGATTGTTATAAGGAATATGCAGATGTTTTTGATGCAGTTGAGGCAGCCACACTTCCACCACACAGAAGTTACGACTGCCCTATTGATCTGATTCCTAATAGTTCCATTCCCTATGGTCATATATATCCTTTATCTCAGCCTGAATTGGCTCACCTTAAAGAATATCTAGACGAAAATCTGAAAAAAGGGTTTATACGACCATCTACTTCATCGGCGGGCGCTGCTATGTTTTTCGTGAAAAACAAAGATGGCAGTTTACGCCCGATCATAGACTATAGACAACTGAATAAATGCACTAAGAAAAACAGATACCCCCTGCCTCTCATTCCTGAACTAATTGAACGTTTACAAGGTGCCACCATTTACACCAAGCTTGATCTTAGAGGCGCTTACAATTTGATCAGGATGAGAGCAGGGGATGAGTGGTTAACGGCGTTTCGTACACGTTACGGTCTGTATGAATATACAGTAATGCCGTTTGGGCTCTGTAACGCCCCAGCCACTTTCCAGTGCTTTATAAATGATGTCTTTCATGATCTTTTGGATGTCTGTATTGTTATCTATTTAGATGACATTCTTGTTTATTCAGATACTTATGCTAACCATTTATCACATGTAAAATTAGTGTTATCTCGTTTAAGGCTTCATCATCTCTACGCCAAACTAGAGAAGTGTATCTTTAATACTAACACTATATCTTTTTTGGGTTATTCTATCTCCCCCTCCGGGATAACCATGGAAACCAGTAAAGTTGAAGCCATTCTCAAATGGCCAGCACCCACTTGTAAAAAAGATGTCCAGAGATTCCTTGGATTTGCGAATTTTTATAGAAAATTCATTAAAGATTTCTCACACATTGTTAGACCTTTAACTAGCCTAACTAGAAAACATGTGAAGTTCTTATGGGATAGTAAGGCTGATGTTTCTTTTACTACCCTGAAGAACAAATTTACTTCAGCACCCATACTGCAATTCCCAGATCCCAGTTGTCATTTTACGCTTGAGGTTGATGCTTCTGAATTTGCTATTGGGGCTGTTCTGTCCCAGAGGGTCTCCCAAAAAGAGCCCTTACATCCAGTTTCCTTCTATTCCCATGTCATGAGTTCAGCTGAGATTAACTATGGCATTGGAGATAAGGAATTGCTTGCCATCAAGTCCGCATTAGAATTCTGGAGGCATATCCTAGAAGGAACAAAATACCCTATTACTATTTATACCGATCATCGTAAACTGGAGTTCTTGAAGACAAATAAGACCTTAACTTCTCGACAAGTTCGTTGGAGCCTTTTCTTTTCACGCTTTGATTATGTGATCACTTACCGTCCTGGCTCAAAAAACCTTAAGGCGGATACTCTCTCTCGTATGCCTTCTAAACCACAAAATCAGCTGGCTCCAGCCGCTGTGATACCTGCAGATAGGATCATTTGTTTAACCAATGATTTCTTGGCAACACTAAAGCTACAACTGAAGGAGGATTCTTCAGTATCTCATCTCGATTTGGATAAACATTCTGATGGGCTGTTCTATCATAAAAATTTACTTTATATTCCCATGGCTCTTAGGAATCAGGTGTTGGCAGCAGCCCATGACTCTATATTAGCAGGTCATCCTGGGGTACATAGGACTCTCCATGTTCTTGCAAGGAACTATTGGTGGCCCAAGATGTCTGATACTGTTACTCAATATATCAATTCTTGTTTCCTTTGCACTACTAAAAAACATCAACACAAACGTCCATATGGATATCTTCTCTCTCTTCCCATACCAGAAAGACCTTGGGTGGACGTTGCCATGGACTATATAGTTGATCTCCCACCTTCTGCAAACTTTAACACTATCTTGGTGGTCGTTGATCTCTTCTCTAAGATGGCCCATTTCTTGCCACATAGAGGTCTACCTACAGCTTCTGAAACGGCTACTCTTTTCATAGATCATGTGGTCAAATTACATGGTTTACCAAATTCCATTACTACAGACAGGGGTTCACAGTTTACTTCTAGATTTTGGAATCATCTTTGTCAATCCCTTAACATCTCTAGAAAGCTTAGTACAGCTTTCCACCCTCAGACCAACGGGCAGACTGAGAGAACAAATCAAGCTCTGGAACAGTATCTCCGTTGTTATTGTTCCCTAGAACAAGACAATTGGCATTCACTCCTTTCTACTGCTGAATTTGCTCATAATAACATGGTGAATTCCTCTACAAAAATGACTCAATTTTTCCTTAACTATGGTTTCCATCCTTCTTACGATATTCACAGTTCTAACACCTCACCCATACCAGTTGTTAATGACAAAATCAATACCCTGGTTAATGGTTTTGCTAATGTAAAACAAATACTACATGATGCTCAAGCTGCTCAAAAACGTCATTATGATTTACGACGTTCCAAACCTCCTGAATATAGGGAAGGTGACAAGGTTTGGTTGAGCACTAAGAATTTGAGACTACAGGTTCCATCCAAGAAACTCGCCTCTCTCTATTTGGGTCCTTTTGAGATTAAGAAGGTTGTTAACGTTAATGCAGTAACGCTTCTACTACCTCCTTCTTTCAGAATACATCCAACCTTTCACGTCTCGCTACTGAAACCTTTCACTTCTCTTAGGGCAACGTCTACGACGACTACTTCCCAGACTCATGTGGCTGATGAGATGGAGTATGAGATTGAATCCATCCAGGATTCTCGATACCTTCGGAAGCGCCTTCAGTACCTGGTTAGTTGGAAGGGTTATGGTCCTGAAGAAGATTCCTGGGAGCCTGCTGTAAATATCACGGCACCACGCCTTCTCTCTTTATTTCATCGGAGGAATCCTCACCGTCCGGGTCCTTGATCCGCTGAGCGGCTCCTTGAGGGGGGTGTCCTGTCACGGATCTGTTCAACATAGGCTTGTCCCTTTAAATCTTACACCTAGTACCCTATTTAAGGCCCCTCCTCTCTAAGCTCCCTGCTTGGTAATTTGATCCTGTTACTATACGTGACTGTTCTCTGAGACACCTAGCCCATTCCTCTGAAATAGGGGATTACTTACCTTCACCTTGTGAATCTTTGCTGAAGTATTGTCATCTCAGCCTTCTCTACTAGAACATCAGAATCGGCTTCTGCAGTCACCGGATTCAAAACGGAACTAAAAGTTTTGCTGCAGTTTCCTTACTTTCGTTACTCCGGGTGTGTGTGACGTCACACCCGGCACTTCAGCGTTCCTGCAGCGCCTGTACCGCGCTCTCTCACTCTCTCCTTCCAGGGTAACAGTATTAACAGCATTTGCATCCACGCTGTTCCTGGAGTACATCTTGGAATTGGTCTGTATACTCTTTCTTTCTTTGCTGGATACAATATTGACTTTCATGTTTGTTATTTCATCTCCATTACGCTAAATGACTGTTTGCTGCCTCCATAAGTGAAAAACTTCATCACCTGCCATATCTCATTTACATGCTTCTATGGATCTCTGAATTCATTGACTCGCTTGCTGTTTGCATTTCATCTAACCATATTGACTGTTTATGCTCATTATTTCTCCAGACTTCCATATTAATGATATCTGCATATTCCAATTAACTATCTGTTTATTACTAACTCCTCAAGTGTTGCAGCTACATACTGTGTATTCATTTGACAAACTTTATACTATGATTTGATATAAGATTCAAACAATCTCATTTTGCGCTAGTGCTCAATTAACCCCTAAATACATTATTAGTCTAGCAAATCACATATACTTGGGGTTTATATTCTATACCTATGTTGCACTTAAGTAATTGCATACTGAGTGTGTGAGTCTCTTATACATACAACCTGCCTACCATATATTGTAGCAATTTTCTATCATATGTACATTCATTTATACCCTTTTGAGATAATATTACCTAACATTAGATACATCTCTATCATCTTCATCTAATGATATTTGCCTATCTTACATTTGGTTGCGTGACAGCTCCGTTTTCACTCTGTACCCTGCAGTAGTGACCCTCAGTTCAATGAGCAAAACCGGATTCCTATAAGTTAGATCTGTGTGAATCCAAGGTTAGGTGTGAGGCTGAGTGGTCCTACAATAGTGGATACTAGGTACAAGAACTTTATACACCACTTGTTCTATTACACATCACGTATCATTACAGGTCCGGAGAAACGTTCATGGGTTCCCTCCTCTGATGTTCATGCTCCCGCCCTCCTTCGTGCCTTCCATGCCCGTTTCCCCAATAAGCTTTTTGTCCTCCCGCGAGGGAGGGGTCGTTGAGGGGAGGGTACTGTCAGGGTTTTCTCCCTGCTTTGTTTGCCATGTGCATTTTACTCACCTTTCTTGCTGAATCTGGTTCAGAGTGTGTGATGCTGCTTATTTCCTGCACGCCCTCTTATGGCCAGACTGTTGTACATCATCCGTGTGAGACAGGTTGCAGTCTCAGAATTGTGATGTCATCACTTATTATTTAAAGGGCCTCTGTTCAGTATGCTTTGCCCTTGCATTGTCTCAGACCTGTGTTCCTGTGTATTACCTGGCTAGCCTGACGTCTCTTCTGGTTCCTGATCCCTGGCTTGTTCCTGACTTTGCTGTTCTCCTTGTTCCTGATTCTGGCTCGTCTGACTACTCGCTTTGGCTCCTGACTCGGCTCGTCTGACTACCAGCTCTGGTTTTGACTCCTGGCTTGTTATTTGATTTGAGGACTTTTTATTATTTTTGTTATTAATGAAGATGTGATTATGTTTGCACTTCTTGTCTCAGTCTGATTCCTGGCACCCTGACAGCCCTGTAGTTTCTAGTTACGCCTCTGATAAGACTCATGTGATTTGCAACACTGAATATCTGTTAATGCTTAGTAAACAACGGTTAATCCTCAAACCAATATAAAATGCATGATGGGACAAAACCTGAGTAGGTGACCTGTCCATACAATACTATTTTATAACACAATCTCCCACTATAGTGATTTATACACTGCTTGTTTACACACAAAATTTACTACTTTCTTATCAATGTAGATGATGAAATTGATATGTTATTCTAGCTTTTGGGTCCAAAAGTGGCCCTTTACTTTTCTATATTTTCTCCTTATATTTCCCTCTTCATAGTTTATTTGTGACATTGGTCCAACAGTTGCCAATATATTATTAATTGAGGGAGACTTATAAATATTATACTTGAGTATATATAAAAGAAAAGAAAAGAAAAGAAAGAGGTTCTCTTTTTGTCTGTTTAAATCTGCTTTTGACATATCTGTTATGTACTTTGGATAAAGTGACCAATCTTGTATAGAGTATCTTATCCCAAACTGTTCCTTTTGTGTTTGACCAGATACTATCTGTAAAATTCAAAACATCAGTGGCCTGCTAGACTTATTAGACTCCCTTATTTAAGATACATTTGTAAATATGGGCCCAAGTGTGACCTTCAGTTCAGTGGGAGGACAATTTTATGTGTGAAAGAGGTTCTATTGATGTTTGTTTAAACCTGTTTCAGTCATATTTGTTATGTACTCTGGAAAAGCTGACAAACTTTATATAGAATATCATATTCTAAATTGTTTTACTGTGTTTGACCAGATACTGTCTGTAATATTTGAAACCTCAATAAAAATTATTTAAAAATAATATATATATATTGGCGCACATCCACTTCTATATTATCAAAACATTTTAAATATTACAAAAATCACCTATAATCATATATTAAAATTGGGATCTTAGTTACACAATATTTCCATATTTTGTTTAAGCCTGTCACCAACTTACAAGGTGTCCCAACGTTGACTGGTCCTAACACTGCAATGTGATGCCTTTCTGGGATGAAACATTCCTGCTTTAACTATGCATTTGAGAATGAGCCTCTCTGGCTTTATACACACTTCCAATGTACTATAATGAGAGCACCTGAGTAACTGGGTGGGGTGCTATAAACCAAGAAGATGGTTAGTCTTCCTTTAAATACAAATCCATATGGTTCAGCACACCTTACAAAATTATTTTTATTACTTCATAGCAATGCAGCCAGCAAATCCAAATAATTACACAAAATAGAATATTTGTGCATAACCACCTCTATATTAACAAAACATTTTAAATATTGCAAAAATCACCTATACTCATATATTATGATTGGGATTGTAGTCACACAATATGGCCATATTTTGCTTAAGCCAGTCACCAACTTACAAGGTGTCCCAGCGTTGACTGGTCCTAACGCTGCAATGCATTGCCTTTCTGGGCTGAGACATTCCTGCTTTAATGATGCATTTAAGAATGAGCCTCTCTGGCTTAATACATACTTCCACATTGATATTTTGAGATCCAAAATAGGCTAAAAAGTACCCTTTTTGGTACTATGAAGAGATTTGAATAAAACCCCTGGTTTAATGCTGGTGTTGGAACCGAAGCAATCACTCCCATAAATTCTATATTTCTCACACAAGCCAAGAAAACTTGAGCCAGATTTGCTGGGTTACTACCTCACTGCTTGACATCAAAATTAACTTTCATAATCCAGTCTCTGAATCACCAGCTACTAATGAGCACATGCAAGAGTTTGCAGTGTATATGCATATGTATCTGTGATTGGTTGATGGCTGTCACATGATACAGGGGGCTGGTAAATTGAAATACATTTTGAAAATTGTTTGCAAAAATATACTGCACATTTAAACTTTAGAGTAAGTGCTGTTGCATTGTCTATTTATTATGCAATTGTTGATAATGCAATTATACTATATTTAATGATCCTTTAAAGGATTTTTTGCAGGCGAGTGTGAAATTTTTTAAATGCATTAACACCATGTTTGCTGAAATTGTATTTTCTCTGTTCACAATCTTCACCCACCTCATGCTATACAGGGAGTGCAGAATTATTAGGCAAATGAATATTTTGACCACATCATCCTCTTTATGCATGTTGTCTTACTCCAAGCTGTATAGGCTTGAAAGCCTACTACCAATTAAGCATATTAGGTGATGTGCATCTCTGTAATGAGAAGGGGTGTGGTCTAATGACATCAACACCCTATATCAGGTGTGCATAATTATTAGGCAACTTCCTTTCCTTTGGCAAAATGGGTCAAAAGAAGGACTTGACAGGCTCAGAAAAGTCAAAAATAGTGAGATATCTTGCAGAGGGATGCAGCACTCTTAAAACTGCAAAGCTTCTGAAGCGTGATCATCGAACAATCAAGCGTTTCATTCAAAATAGTCAACAGGGTCGCAAGAAGCGTGTGGAAAAACCAAGGCGCAAAATAACTGCCCATGAACTGAGAAAAGTCAAGCGTGCAGCTGCCAAGATGCCACTTGCCACCAGTTTGGCCATATTTCAGAGCTGCAACATCACTGGAGTGCCCAAAAGCACACATTGTTCAATACTCAGAGACATGGCCAAGGTAAGAAAGGCTGAAAGACGACCACCACTGAACAAGACACACAAGCTGAAATGTCAAGACTGGGCCAAGAAATATCTCAAGACTGATTTTTCTAAGGTTTTATGGACTGATGAAATGAGAGTGAGTCTTGATGGGCCAGATGGATGGGCCCGTGGCTGGATTGGTAAAGGGCAGAGAGCTCCAGTCCGACTCAGACGCCAGCAAGGTGGAGGTGGAGTACTGGTTTGGGCTGGTATCATCAAAGATGAGCTTGTGGGGCCTTTTCGGGTTGAGGATGGAGTCAAGCTCAACTCCCAGTCCTACTGCCAGTTTCTGGAAGACACCTTCTTCAAGCAGTGGTACAGGAAGAAGTCTACATCCTTCAAGAAAAACATGATTTTCATGCAGGACAATGCTCCATCACATGCGTCCAAGTACTCCAAAGCGTGGCTGGCAAGAAAGGGTATAAAAGAAGAAAATCTAATGACATGGCCTCCTTGTTCACCTGATCTGAACCCCATTGAGAACTTGTGGTCCATCATCAAATGTGAGATTTACAAGGAGGGAAAACAGTACACCTCTCTGAACAGTGTCTGGGAGGCTGTGGTTGCTGCTGCACGCAATGTTGATGGTGAACAGATCAAAACACTGACAGAATCCATGGATGGCAGGCTTTTGAGTGTCCTTTCAAAGAAAGGTGGCTATATTGGTCACTGATTTGTTTTTGAATGTCAGAAATGTATATTTGTGAATGTTGAGATGTTATATTGGTTTCACTGGTAAAAATAAATAATTGAAATGGGTATATATTTGTTTTTTGTTAAGTTGCCTAATAATTATGCACAGTAATAGTCACCTGCACACACAGATATCCCCCTAAAATAGCTAAAACTAAAAACAAACTAAAAACTACTTCCAAAACTATTCAGCTTTGATATTAATGAGTTTTTTGGGTTCATTGAGAACATGGTTGTTGTTCAATAATAAAATTAATCCTCAAAAATACAACTTGCCTAATAATTCTGCACTCCCTGTATTTAGAGGAACAAATCTTGACTTGTTACTGCTATTTTGTTAGCAAAGAATTCATTATTATGTAGTTTCTTATCTTGTCACCTCTGCTGAGGCCAGATAGAAACTGATATGTAGCAGTGTTAGGCATGTGAAGGATTATGCACTTCCTATTCTCAGAAGTGGAAAAACAACACTTTTTAAGGAAAGGGGTCAAAATAAATAATGAAAATGCATTGCAAAACGTTTTTTACATAGAAATTTTGGGCCATGCAAGTGATATTAGTGCTCCACTTTGTAATACCAGCACACGATATTGTTCGCTGGTATTACAAGTCAATCGCAATACAAACGCGAGCCATGGCCTACCTGAGTATTGCTGCTCACCATGTCCATCCCTTTATGACTACAGTGTACTCATCATCTGATGGCTACTTCCTGTAAGATAATGCACCATGTCACAAAGCTCAAATCATCTCAAACTGGTTTCTTGAACATGACAATGAGTTCACTGTACTCCAATGGCCTCCACAGTCACAAGATCTAAATCCAATAGAGCACCTTTGGGATGTGGTGGAACGGGAGATTTGCATCATGGATGGGCAGCCGACAAATCTGCAGCAACTGCGTGATGCTATCATGTCAATATGGACCAAAATCTCTGAGGAACACACACCTTGCTGAATCTATGCCATGAAGAATTAAGGCAGTTCTGAAGGCAAAAGGGGGTCCAACACGGTACTAACACGGTGTACCTAATAAAGTGTCCAGTGAGTGTATATATTTATGTGTTAATATGTGTAAATACACATATTAACACATAATTATATATGTATATAAGCATATACATATATATTTACATTGCGGTCTATGGGAACACACAGACCGCAATGTAAAGGCACTTTTCACCATCTTTAAAGCCACAAAACTGCCTAGTGCGGTTATTTTTTATTTAAAAAAAACTCCTATAAGAGGGCATTTGGGGCACTTTTAGAAAATTAACCAGAGATCTAATTTCTGGTTAATTTTTGGAGTGCTAATTGCCACCGTGAGGTTGCGGTAGCAATAACCAGCCACTTGTAATGGCTGGTTAATTATTGTGCTCATTTTCCCATTTGCGGGAGCTCAATAATTTAGCGCTCCACTTGTAATCTAGCCCTTTATATTACAATTTTCAAATATTTACTGTTCCTTTAAATGTCAATTGTTGAGATAGATTATAGATTTTAAAGAAAAAAAAACCCACTTTTTTCTTTAATGTCCCTAAAAATACAATTGCTCGCCAGTATTTATAGGTTCTTTAACTAACTATAGCAGGATTTAAATTTTACCCTCAAAACTTTTTAGAACCTAGAAAATTCCTGATGTTATGGAATTTCTAAACAGCAGAATTCTTTCTCTACAAACAGTTTTATGGTATATCTCAATTATAAGATTCATATTTAATTATCAGAACACGTATTTTTAAATTTTACCACTGAACACTGTTTTTTCAAAAAGATTTTGTTTTATCTAAGCTGAACAGGAAAGAAAATACTTTTTCAGGATCCACATTTCCACTTAATGTTTGTCTCCTGTGTTATTTAAATTTCTCATTATAAAGCAAACTACAATACATAGGAAAGCGGCAGAAAGATAAACAAAACTAATTTAATTCTGAATTGCCATACATTTCTTGTGCATTTGTTTAAAATATGTACAGAAGCTATAAAAATATATAATACAAGTCATTTGTACTGATTTATAAGAAAGTATTATATTTGCGTCTATAAAATTCAATATTTTAACCCTGCTTCAAAACATGTATTTATTAGATCAATTTAAAGGAACAGTAAACACCATGTAATTACATTTCTTTCATGTAATTGAGCTAGTGACATGTGGGATATACAATCCTACCAGGAGGGGCAATGTTTCCCAAACCTCAAAATGCCTATAAATACACCCCTCACCACACCCACAATTCAGTTTTACAAACTTTGCCTCCTATTGAGGTGGTGAAGTAAGTTTGTGCTAAGATTTCTACGTTGATATGCGCTTCTCAGCATTGTTGAAGTCCGATTCCTCGACGAGTACAGCGAATGTCAGAGGGACCGTGAAGGGAGTATCACTTATTGAATACGATGATTTCCCTAATGGGGTCTATTTCATAGGTTCTCTGTTACGTAGAGATTCATCTCCTACCTCCCTTTTCAGATCGATGATATACTCTCAATTTACCATTACCTCTACTAATAACTGTTTTAGTACTGGTTTGGCTATCTGCTATATGTGGATGGGTGTCATTTGGTATGTTTTTTATTACTTAAGACACCTCAGCTATTATTATTATTATCATTTATTTGTATAGCGCCGCAAAATTCCGTAGCGCTGGGTACAATGATAGGGGTATACAATGACAAAGATTTGTGATACAATACAAAACATAACAAGACTAAACAAATCTAGCACAGGAGGAAGAGGGCCCTGCTCCGGAGAGCTCACCGTCTATAGGTTTAGGGTGCAGAGACATAAGTTTGGGGTAGCTTGTTACATCGGTTGTATTTGAAGCAGTGAGTCAGGCAGTTTATGTACATGTATTAGCTTGGTTCGGATGCGGGATGGAGGAGAGATGGTAAGCATCAGCTATGGTTTGGCACTTTATGCATTTATATAAAGTTCTAAATATATGTATTGTACTTATGTTTGCCATGAGTCAGGTCCATGTATTTCCTTCTGCAGACTGTCAGTTTCATATTTGGGGAATATAAACATTTTTTTTTTAAGAAATGTAATTGACTACTTCTTGCAAATTGTGGGTGCGTCAAATGCTAAACTTTATTGCGTCATTCTTGCGCGGAAATACCTCTATGACGCAACTTCGTCATTTCCGACGTCATACTTGACGCCGAGACATTTCACACGGTTGCGTCATTAGTGACGCAAGTGTGTCATTTCCGATTATTTTTGGCGCCACAAAAGTTTAAGTTATGTTGTGCGTCATACTTGGCACCAACCTTTTTCATTATTTCAATACCCCATTGATGTTTGCCTCTTGCCTTTTTCTCTATCAGAGGGCTATGCTATTTGCATTTTTTCCCATTCCTGAAACTGTCATATAAGGACATAGATAATTTTGCTTTATATGTTGTTTTTTCTCTTACATTTTGCAAGATGTCTCAATCTGATCCTGCCTCAGAAGTTTCTGCTGGAACATTGCTGCCTGACATCGGTTCTACCAAAGCTAAGTGCATTTGTTGTAAAATTGTAGAAATTATTTCGCCGAATGTCATTTGTAATAGTTGTCATGATAAACTTTTACATGCAGATAGAGTATCCATCACCAATAGTACATTTCCAGTTGCAGTTCCTTCAACTTCTAATGTGCATGATATACCTGTAAATTTTAAAGAATTTGTTTCTGATTCTATCCTGAAGGCTTTGGGGGGTAGTTATCAAGCCGTCAACCTCAAATACGCTGGAATTCCGCAGCGTATTTGTGGCGAGGCTGATTCGCCTTAGTTATCAAAGGCTACAGACCGGCAAAAGTAGAATTTTGTGATGTAAACTTCGATCCGCCGGACTCAGTCCGACACAGATCGATTCTTACGTCACTCCAGATGTTCCGCACACAAGTGCGGCACAATCTGACTACTTTTGCTAGTTATCAAAAAACTAGCAGGTATGCTCTGCACTTTTACGGCCCAGCGTACCTGGTTTTCAAACCGCCACCCTGGAGGCGGCGGATCCCATAGGAATCAATGGGAGTCTGACCATAGCGAAAGTTCATGTTCGCTGCTGCCCGACATCCCATTCATTCCTATGGGAGCTGCCTACACCTAACACCCTAACATGTACCCCGAGTCTAAACACCCCTAATCTGTCCCCCCCCCTACACCGCTGCAACTAAATAAAGTTATTACCCCCTAAACCGCCGCTCCCGGAGCCCACCGCAAGCTACTCTATACATATTAACCCCTAAACCGCCGCTCCCGGAGCCCACCGCCACCTATATGATACCAAATAACCCCTTATCCTAAATACTTACCTATAAAATAAACCCTAATATAGCTACAATATAAATAATAATTATATTGTAGCTATTTTAGGATTTATTTTTATTTTACAGGTACCTTTCAATTTATTTTAACTAGGTACAATAGCTATTAAATAGTTATTAACTATTTAATAGCTTACCTAGCTAAAATAAAGAGAAATGTACCTGTAAACTAAAAACTAACCTAAGTTACAATTACACCTAACACTACACTATACTTTAATAAATTATTCCTATTTAAAACTAAATACTTACCTGTAAAATAAACCCTAAGATAGCTACAATATAATTAATAATTACATTGTAGCTATCTTAGGATTTATATTTTACAGGTAACTTGGTATTTATTTTAGCTAGTTAGAATAGTTATTAAATAGTTATCAACTATTTAATAACTACCTAGCTAAAAGAAATACAAAATTACCTGTAAAATAAATCCTAACCTAAGTTACAATTAAACCTAACACTACACTATCATTAAATAAATTAAATAAATTAACTACAAATAACTACAATTAAATACAATTACATAAACTAACTAAAGTACAAAAAATAAAAAAGCTAAGTTACAAAAAATAAAAAAAATAAGTTGCAAACATTTAAAAAAATATTACAACAATTTTAAGCTACTTACACCTAATCTAAGCCCCCTAATAAAATAACAAACCCCCCCAAAATAAAAAAATGCCCTATCCTATTCTACATTAAAAAAGTTCAAAGCTCTTTTACCTTACCAGCCCTTAAAAGGGCCTTTTGTGGGGGCATGCCCCAAAGAATTCAGCTCTTTTGCCTGTAAAAGAAAAATACAACCCCCCACCAAATATTAAATCCCCCCAACCACATACCCCTAATCTAACCCAAACCCCCCTTAAAATAACCTAACACTAATTCCCTGAAGATCATCCTACCTTTAGTTGTCTTCACTCAGCCGAGCCACCGATGGAACTGAAGAGGACATCCGGACCCGCAGAAGTGATCATCCAAGGGGCGCTGAAGAAATCTTCCATCCGATGAAGTGATCCTCCAAGCGGCGCTGAAGAAATCTTCCATCCGGGCGATGTCATCTTCCAAGAGGCGCTGAAGAAGTCTTCTATCCGGGCGAGGTCATCTTCGAAGCCGGGTCTTGAATCGTCATCCCGCCGACGTGGAACATCCTTCTTTCCCGACGGACTACCGATTTAATTAAGGTAGGAAAAATCTGATTGGCTGATTGAATCAGCCAATCAGATTCAAGTTCAATCCGAACAGCCAATAGAATGCAAGCTCAATCTGATTGGCTGACTGGATCAGCCAATCGGATTGAACTTGAATCTGATTGGCTGATTCAATCAGCCAATCAGATTTTTCCTACCTTAATTCCGATTGGCTGATAGAATCCTATCAGCCAATCGGAATTGAAGGGACGCCATCTTGGATGACGTCCCTTAAAGGAGCCTTCATTCGTCGGTAGTCCGTCGGGAAAGAAGGATGTTCCGCATCGGCGGGATAAAGATTCAAGACCCGTCTTCGAAGATGACCTCGCCCGGATAGAAGACTTCTTCAGCGCCTCTTGGAAGATGACATCGCCCGGATGGAAGATTTCTTCAGCGCCGCTTGGAGGATCACTTCATTGGATGGAAGATTTCTTCAGGGCCCCTTGGATGATCACTTCTGCCGGTCCGGATGTCCTCTTCAGTTCCATCGGTGGCTCGGCTGAGTGAAGACGACTAAAGGTAGGATGATCTTCAGGGGATTAGTGTTAGGTTATTTTAAGGGGGGTTTGGGTTAGATTAGGGGTATGTGGGTGGTGGGTTTTAATGTTGGGGTGGGTTGTATTTTTCTTTTACAGGCAAAAAAGCTGAATTCTTTGGGGCATGCCCCCACAAAAGGCCCTTTTAAGGGCTGGTAAGGTAAAAGAGCTTTGAACTTTTTTAATGTAGAATAGGATAGGGCATTTTTTTATTTTGGGGGGGTTTGTTATTTTATTAGGGGGCTTAGATTAGGTGTAAGTAGCTTAAAATTGTTGTAATATTTTTTTAAATGTTTGTAACTTATTTTTTTATTTTTTGTAACTTAGCTTTTTTTTTATTTTTTGTACTTTAGTTAGTTTATGTAATTGTATTTAATTGTAGTTATTTGTAGTTAATTTATTTAATTTATTTAATGATAGCGTAGTGTTAGGTTTAATTGTAACTTAGGTTAGGATTTATTTTACAGGTAATTTTGTATTTCTTTTAGCTAGGTAGTTATTAAATAGTTAATAACTATTTAATAACTATTCTAACTAGCTAAAATAAATACCAAGTTACCTGTAAAATAAATATAAATCCTAAGATAGCTACAATGTAATTATTAATTATATTGTAGCTATCTTAGGGTTTATTTTACAGGTAAGTATTTAGTTTTAAATAGGAATAATTTATTAAAGTATAGTGTAGTGTTAGGTGTAATTGTAACTTAGGTTAGTTTTTAGTTTACAGGTACATTTCTCTTTATTTTAGCTAGGTAAGCTATTAAATAGTTAATAACTATTTAATAGCTATTGTACCTATTTAAAATAAATTGAAAGGTACCTGTAAAATAAAAATAAATCCTAAGATAGCTACAATATAATTATTATTTATATTGTAGCTATATTAGGGTTTATTTTATAGGTAAGTATTTAGTTTTAAATAGAATTAATTTAGTTCATAATAGAAATATTATTTAGATTTATTTAATTAATATTTAAGTTAGGGGGGTGTTAGGGTTAGTGTAAAACTAATAATTATTTTATTACAGTGGCGGCAGTGTAGTGGGGGCCAGGATAGGGGTTAATAAATTTATTATAGGTGGCGAACGTGTAGGGGGGCAGGATAGGGGTTAATACATTTAATATAGGTTGCAGCGGGTTCAGGGAGCGGCGGTTTAGGGGTTAAACTATTTATTTATTTGCGGCGAGGTGCGGGATCAGCAGGATAGGGGTTAATAACTTTATTATAGAGGGCGACGGTATAGGGGGGGCAGGATAGGGGTTACTAGGTATAATGTAGGTGGCAGCGGTGTCCGGGAGCGGCGGTTTAGGGGTTAATACATTTATAAGAGTTTCAGCTGGGTCTAGGAGCGGCGCTTTAGGGGTTAGTAACTTTATTGAGTTGCGGGGGGCTCCGGGGGCGCCGGTATAGGGGGTAGAACAGTGTAGTTTAGTGTGAGTGCTTAGTGACAGGCTAGCAAGAAAGCTGTCAAACAGCCTAAGAGCAGCGAGATCGGATGAGTGATAACTCTCACAGTCCGCTGCTCATCGCCCCGCGGCTTTTTGACAGCTTTACTTGATAACTTAGGTGAATTTTTTCAGGTCTGCGGCGGCGATGTGAGGCGAGCTTAAGCGGGCGTATTGGGCCGGCGAAGGCAGGAAAGTTGACACGTTGATAACTACCCCCTTTGTCTGCATTTCCACCTTCTAATAAACGTAAAAGGTCTTTTAAAACTTTTCATTTAGTTGATGAAATTTCAAATGACCAACAACATAATAATTTATCCTCTTCTGATGAGGATCTATCTGATACAGAAAATTCTTCCTCAGACATTGACACTGACAAATCTACTTATTTATTTAAAATAGAGTATATGTGTTCTTTATTAAAAGAAGTGTTAATTACTTTGGATATTGAGGTAACCAGTCCTCTTGACGTTCAGTCTAATAAACATTTAAATGCTGTTTTTAAACCTCATGTGGTTTCTCCAGGGGTTTTTCCTATTCCTGAGGCTATTTCTGGTATGATTTCTAAGGAATGGAATAAGCCAGGTACTTCTTTTATTCCTTCTTCAAGGTTTAAAAAATTGTATCCTTTACCAGCAAAATCTATAGAGTTTTGGGAAAAAATCCCCAAAGTTGATGGGGCTATTTCTACTCTTGCTAAATGTACCACTATTCCTATGGAAGATAGCTCCAAGACAGCTCCAAGAATCTTTTCTTTCCTAAACTCTGCCTAACCGCAAGTATTTGCAGATAGACTGTGTATTAACGTGCTCACTGTTTTCCTTTATGAAACCGGATGTATATGTAATAGTGACTAGCTTCTCAGCCTGATTCTCTTGTTACAGACATTAACGTTACTTGCTACGCAGCCTGCTCAGCTTGGTATATACATTATCATTACTTGCTACTCTGTCTGATCAGTTAACCTCAGACACAATTGCTAACATTTCTGTTATCCTGTTCAGTTCATAGCCTCAGTAACCCTTGCCTCTCTGCTACTAAACCTGCTCTCAATCCTGTGCTGCAACTTTAACATTCATGACTTTACTGACATAAGACCTGCTCTAACTTGTTTCAATTGAATGTTATTCTGAAACACATGAAATATTCCAGACTAACTTGGATAACTAAGTAAAACACTTTATTAAAAACTCTACTTATTAAAGTGTATTTGTTAGTCTGTCATCTTTAGTAAAATTGCTATCTCTTATGGTAATACCTTTTGCATCAACTACATATGTTTAAGGATTTAAAGAGATAGCCACAAACCAACAATTTATAATCTTCAAGTATATATTTAGTTTGTTATAGTAGCTTATGACAGAATAATCAAGCCATTTAAAAACAAATTGTTCTAAGTCTTTCTATTTTCATTAGTTATTCACTATATAAAAGAAATATGGATCCTACTACTATAGCAAATTAGATTGCTTCATTAAACCAAAAGGTTGAAATTTTAGCACAGGGTTTAACTGAAGTAAAGAATGAAAATCACACACTCAAACGTTTAATAGATGATTACTTTATAAGGAAAGACACTGAACATCCTGAACCACAGATAAACCCACCACGGGTCTTTTCTGGGGAACGTGTGCGTTTTCATGAATTCAGGAACACATGCATGTTATTATTTTCTATGAAGCCCAAAACATACTATACGGATAGAATTAAAGTATGTACAACTATATCTTATCTCACTGGTGACCCTAGATCATGGGCTGATAAATTCTATGAAACAAATTACCCTTTTTTGGAGTCTCTCAATAATTTTTTTAAGGAAATGGCTACATTATACGAAGATAGTAATACTCAGTTAACAGCTGAGAACAACCTCAGAACCTTGAAACAAGGAAAAAAGCCAGTTGAGGACTACGTGGCTGACTTTCAACTATGGGCCACATATTCTCAGTGGAACTCTGTCAGCTTAAGAAACCAATTCAGATTGGGTCTATCTGAACATCTTAAGGATGAGTTATCACACATTGAACCACCAGAGACAATGGAGTCACTCATAAGAATAAGTATTGCCATGGATAGAAGATATAGAGAGAGGATGGCTGAGAAGCAACAAGAAGGAGGATTTCCAATCTATGTATGTATTGCGGTAACAAGGACCACAGTGTTTCTTCCTGTCCAATCCTAAACAGACAAAAGAGGGGTAAGATTTGTATTGTTAAGCCTAACATTAATTCCACACATGGTACTCATTTAACTCTTGAATTGTCTTTACAGTGGGACCAACATCATCTCAAGAGTGAGGCACTGATCGACTCTGGCGCATATGGCAGTTTTATAGATCAATCCCTTGTAAATATAAATAAAATCCCTAGTGTGTTAAAGCAAAACCCTGTCTACGTGAAGGTTATTGATGGGTCTACATACTTAAAGGGCCCAATTACTCACCACACAATTCCTATACTGGTATCTGACATCAATGGGCATAGTGAATATATCACTTTCGATATTATTCCAAGTTCTTTACATCCTTTGATTTTGGGATTCCCTTAGTTAAAGAAACACAATCCCAGCGTAAATTTGGCTACTAACACAGTTATGTTTTCTTCCTCGTATTGCTCTTCCACTTTTTTCCCTTATGTTGAAATCAAAAATTCTCAACCCCAGGTACCATTAGTATATTCAGAGTTTTCTGACATATTTGACCCCAAGGAAGCAGAAAACCTGCCTCCACATAGACCCTATGATTGCCCCATTGACACTAAACCTTGTTCAATCATTCCATTTGGGCGTATCTACCCGCTATCTCAGAAAGAGTTAAAACATCTTAGGGAATATCTTGATGATAACCTCAGAAAGGGTTTCATTTCAACATCCACATCCTCAGCTGCAGCTGGGATTTTCTTTGTTACCAACAAAGATGGTACCTTACGTCCGATTATAGATTATAGGGGATTAAATTCTGCTACAATAAAAAACAGATATCCGTTGCCTCTGATTCCCGAACTACTTGAGCGGTTGTCAGATGCAACCATTTTTTCCAAGCTAGATTTGAAGGGAGCCTATAATTTAATTAGAGTAAGAAGTGGTAATGAATGGAAAACAGCATTTAGAACCTGTTATGGCCTCTTTCAGTACAATGTTATGCCATTTGGTCTGACCAATGTGCCCACTACCTTTCAATTCTTTATTAATGACATCTTCAAAGATTTAATGGATGTATGGGTGGTGATATTTCTCGATGATCTTAATTTATTCCAAAACATTAACTGACCATATAAAACATGTAAGATGGGTCCTGGCTAGACTGAGAGAACAACAGTTATAAGCCAAAGCTGAGAAATGTGAGTTCCACGTAACGACAATGACATTTTTGGGTTATATAATCTCCCCTAATGGAATTAACATGGATCCAGCTAAGGTGTCATCAATAATCAATTGGTCAATCCCTAATTCAGTTAAATCTTTGCAGAGGTTTCTAGGCTTCTGCAATTTTTATAGGAGATTTATCAATGGATTCTCAAGCATTGTACAACCCTTAACTAGTTTAACAGGTAAGACTCGATTCACTTGGACTCCTCAAGCTTAACAAGCCTTTGAATACCTAAAGGACTGTTTCACTTCTGCCCCTGTTTTACAGTTACCTGACCCAGAATCCCAGTTCTTCCTGGAGGTTGATGCCTCAAATGTGGGGATAGGCGCTATTCTTTCCCAACAGGAGAATCACACTTCAAAACATCATCCTGTTGCCTTCTATTCTCGACTTCTCACTAGCGCCGAAAAGAGTTATTCAGTGGGTGATCTAGAGCTTTTAGCCATTAAAAGCGCTATAGAACACTGGAGACACCTCCTTGAAGGAACAATTTCACCTTTTCTAGTCTTCACCGGCCATAAGAATTTACAATACCTTAATACAAGGACATCTATAAGGAACAATCTTCTACATCTTCACCATGAAACACCAATGTCTGGACATCCAGGTGTCTTAAAGACTCAAGAATTTCTCAGTAGAAATTATTGGTGGCCTGGATTAAAACAAGACACTCTCAACTTTGTTAATAAATGTCACACTTGTGCCAAAAACAAAAAGGAACACCATCGTCCTTTTGGTTTAATGAAACGTTTACCTATACCTGAAGTACCATGGTCTATGATAGGTATGGACTTTATTGTTGAGTTACCAGTATCTAACACCTTCACAACCATCCTAGTAGTGGTAGATCACCTTACTAGATTAGCACCTTTTTTGCCACTTACGGTTACCATCCTATGTCCTTGCCTAACTCAATTAAAGCTTCAACTTCTCCATGTGCTATGGATTATGTAACTAACCTTAAACAAACTATGACATCCTTAAAAATGCATCTTGAAAAAGCAAAATCTACTCAAAAAATGTATATTGATAAAAAGCATAAAAAACACCCTCTCTATAAAGATGGTGATCAAGTCTGGCTTTCAACAAGGAATCTCAAGCTAAAAGTGCCCAGTAAAAAATTAGCTAACCAATACATAGGACCATTTACGATTAAGAGGATCATCAATCCAAACGCAGTTATTCTCAATTTACCACCGAAACTCAGGATACACCCGTCTTTTCATGTGTCCTTACTAAAACCATATTCGGGATCTAATAATCAGGGTTCTCAAGACTCTGGCACTTCTGCTGTAGTGATTGATGACCAGACTGAATTTGAAGTAGAATCGATACTGGATTCTCGCCGTTGTGGCAGAAAACTTGAGTACCTGGTCAATTGGAAAGGTTATGGATCGGAAGAGGATTCCTGGATACTTCTTATGGATCTACATGCTCCCCAGTTGCTTTCTGCTTTCCTCCTGGGATGACTCCCAGGTAGGGGCATTCCTGAAAGGGGGGATCTGTCACATCCTGTACCTTTAAGGGTTAGTCCTGCCCTCTTCTCACCTGCCTATAAAGGTGTAACTGACACACCTATACATTGCTTGATTATTGAAGTGCACAGCTACTTGTTACAGCACTTTGAAACTTGCTCTCTAAAAAGACTTATTTTTTACATTTGCTTGAAGAAGCTTGTCTGCCTTATTTAAAATCTGAACTACCATAGCAGGTATTGCGCAATTGTAACATAATCCGTTACACAGCCTCTCCAGTTTTCCTTGGCTCCTCTGTGACGTCATCCAACAACGCCGGCAGCCTTCCCTCTGCAATTGAGGTCTGAGCTACTTCACCTCCACACCGGATTCACCGCTCCCCTCTCTGTACAGCTCATCACTGAACCGCTGCATCAGACGTAACCTCTCTTTCCTAAACTCTCCCTAACCGCAAGTATTTGCAGATAGACTGTGTATTAACATGCTCACTGTTTTCCTTTATGAAACCGGATGTATATTTAATAGTGACTAGCTTCTCAGCCTGATTCTCTTGTTACAGACATTAACGTTACTTGCTACGCAGCCTGCTCAGCTTGGTATATACATTATCATTACTTGCTACTCTGTCTGATCAGTTAACCTCAGACACAATTGCTAACATTTCTGTTATCAGTTCATAGCCTCAGTAACCCTTGCCTCTCTGCTACTAAACCTGCTCTCAATCCTGTGCTGCAACTTTAACATTCATGACTTTACTGACATAAGACCTGCTCTAACTTGTTTCAATTGAATGTTATTCTGAAACACATGAAATATTCCAGACTAACTTGGATAACTAAGTAAAACACTTTATTAAAAACTCTACTTATTAAAGTGTATTTGTTAGTCTGTCATCTTTAGTAAAATTGCTATCTCTTATGGTAATACCTTTTGCATCAACTACATATGTTTAAGGATTTAAAGAGATAGCCACAAACCAACAATTTATAATCTTCAAGTATATATTTAGTTTGTTATAGTAGCTTATGACACAGGGTATTGCGGTGTTTCCTTATTTGGACAATTTCTTGGTACTAGCTCAGTCTTTACGTACTGCAGAATCTCACACGAATCAACTAGTGTTGTTTCTTCGGAAACATGGTTGGAGGATCAATTTACCAAAAAGTTTCTTGATTCCTCAGACAAGGGTCACCTTTTTTAGGCTTCCAGATAGATTCAGTGTCCATGACTCTGTCTCTAACAGACAAGAGACGTTTAAAATTGGTTGCAGCCTGCCGCCACCTTCAGTCTCAGTCATTCCCTTCAGTGGCTATGTGCATGGAAGTTTTAGGTCTCATGACTGCAGCATCGGACGCGGTCCCATTGCTCGTTTTCACATGAGACCTTTTACATTTTCCCGCCTCTAGTTCTCCTTCCAAGAGTGATCTCCAAAATCATCATGGAACAATCATTTCTGTTTCTGGTGGCTCCAGCATGGCCACACAGGTTTTGGTATGCGGATCTGGTTCGGATGTCCAGTTGCCCCCCTTGGCCACTTCCGTTACGGCCAGACCTACTATCTCAAGGTCCGTTTTTCCATCAGGATCTCAAATCATTAAATTTGAAGGTATGGAAATTGAACGCTTAGTTCTAAGTCATAGAGGTTTCTCTGACTCAGTGATTAATACTATGTTACAAGCTCGTAAATCTGTATCTAGAAAGATTTATTATAGAGTTTGGAAGACTTACATTTCATGGTGTTCTTCTCATAAATTCTCCTGGCATTCTTTTAGAATTCCTAGAATTCTACAGTTTCTTCAGGATGGTTTGGATAAGGGTTTGTCTGCAAGTTCCTTGAAAGGACAAATTTCCGCTCTTTCTGTTTTATTTCACAGAAAGATTGCTATACTTCCTGATATATATTGTTTTGTACAGGCTTTAGGTAATAATTAAGCCTGTCATTAAATCAATTTCTCCTCCTTGGAGTCTTAATTTGGTTCTGAAGGCTTTACAGGCTCATCCATTTGAACCTATGCATTCTTTGGACATTAAACTACTTTCTTGGAAAGTGTTGTTCCTTTTGGCCATCTCTTCTGCTAGAAGAGTTTCTGAGCTATCTGCTCTTTCTAGTGAGTCTCCTTTTCTGATTTTTCATCAGGATAAGGCAGTTTTGCGGACTTCTTTTCAATTTTTACCTAAGGTTGTGAATTCTAACATTAATAGAGAAATTGTTGTCCCTTCCTTATGTCCTAATCCTAAGAATTCTTTGGAAAGATCCTTACATTCTTTGGATGTGGTAAGAGCTTTGAAATATGATGTGGAAGCTACTAAAGATTTCAGGAAGACTTCCAGTCTATTTGTTTTATTTTCTTGTCCTAGGAAAGGTCAGAAGGCTTCTGCTATTTCCTTGGCTTCTTGGTTGAAACTTTTGATTCATCAAGCTTATTTGGAGTCGGGTCAGGCTCCACTTTGCAGGCTTTTAAGAATGAAGCTTCAGTTGATCAGATTTGCAAAGTGGCAACTTGGTCCTCTTTGCATACATTTACTAAATTCTACCGTTTTGATGTATTTGCTTCTTCGGAAGCAGTTTTTGGTAGAAAAGTTCTTCAGGCAGCTGTTTCAGTTTGATTCTTTTGCTTTTGATTTAAGTTTTTTTCTTTTAATTATGAAAATAAACTTATTTTTTTGGGTTGTGGATAAATTTTTTCAGCGGAAAATGGCTGTTTTTATTTTATTCTCTCCCTCTCTAGTGACTCTTGAGTGGACATCTACATCTTGGGTATTGCTATCCCATACGTCACTAGCTCATGGACTCTTGCCAATTACATGAAAGAAAACATAATTTATCTAAGAACTTACCTGATAAATTCATTTCTCTCATATTGGCAAGAGTCCATGAGGCCCACCCTTTTTTATGGTGGTTATGATTTTTTGCATAAAGCACAATTATTTCCAAATTTCTTTTGTTGATGCTTTCTACTCCTTTCTTTATCACCCCACTGCTTGGCTATTTGTTAAACTGAATTGTGGGTGTGGTGAGGGGTGTATTTATAGGCATTTTGAGGTTTGGGAAACCTTGCCCCTCCTGGTAGGATTGAATATCCCATACGTCACTAGCTCATGGACTCTTGCCTATATGAAAGAAAGAAATTTATCAGGTAAGTTCTTACATAAATTATGTTTTTCTGCTGTCTTCCACTGGATTAAAGTCTAGACCCAATACGTATTCTTTATTACTTATTGTTATATATAAGACAAGCATCTTGCAATGGGTTACACTTCTATAAGAATTACATTGGCCACCGAGCTCTGCCCACAGCTTTCTTCTTGTCCAGTTAGCTGTTTTCTTGGATGATAGTTTAGCAGTTCACATTTAATATTTTTGAATTAGCTATTTCAAATTTCACATGCACAAATCAGCGTGTCTGAATAGGAAAACTTATTCATGAGTCAATTGCGATGGGAGAATTTTAACATACTAAATATATATGCAATAGTTGGGAAAAGTTTGGTGGCCATTTTTGGCTCCAAACAAACGATAAATATTTAAATGTTTCATGTACGTCTTATAAGCTTATAGATGTGGGACCAGTTGCAGGATGCTTCTCTGGTATGTAACAATAAGTTATCAAAATTATGTATTGGGTCCAGGGCCAGACTGGGAAATCAGACCGGCCCTGAAAATTTTGAAGATCGGCTCACCAGCACCGCCTCCACCACCGGTCCCTGCCCACCCGGGGCCGCCTTCACCCCCCCCCCCCCTTGCCTAGTGTCACTTTCCTTTGGCAACAGGCCCCCATACCCTCATTAGGAGCAGTCCTGGGGCCACTTTTCTACCACCACAGGCCTCCACATCCATGTCAGAAGCAGAGCAGCCTTGAATAAATATAATGATAATTGTATCAGCAGAGTATGAACATTACTAGAATGGATAAACTTATTGGTGCAATTGATATTCAATAGTTATACTCCAAACACAGGAAATGGCTTGCCACTGTCATTGTGTTAACAAAATCTTAATTGTTTGGCTTCAGATAAACTGGCTTCAGATAAACTGCAAATTAGGGACAGATATGTGACAAGATTAGGCTTGTGAAGCCAGAAATGTTTCAGGACTAAAAAATCCACAATTTGTAGAATTAAATTTCAAGAAAAGGAGGCAAAAGAAGTCATGAATGTTTAGTGCAGTTGTTTACTATACATAATTGAGCATTTTTATATTACAATATGTCCATATATTTCTAGTTCCTTATATTCTCTTAAAACAAATGCTGTCCAAGTAATTAAATGGACAGTCTACACTAGAATTGTTATAAAAGGTAGATAATCCCTTTGTTATCCATTCCCTAGTTTTGCATAACCAATACAGTTATATTAATACACGTTTTACCTCTGTGATTATCTTGTATCTAAGCCTCTACAGACTGCCCCCCTATTTCAGTTATTTTGACAGAGTTACATTTTAGCCAATCAGTGCTTTCTTCTAGGTAACTCCACATGCGTAAACACAGTGTTATCTATAGGACTCACATGAGCTAATACCCTCTAGTGGTGAAAAACTGTCAAAATGCATTCAGCTTAGAGGCAGCCTTTGAAGGGACACTGAACCCAAATTTTTTCTTTCATCATTCAGATAGAGCATGACATTTTAAGCAACTTTCTCATTTACTCCTATTATTTTTCTTTGTTCTCTTGCTATCTTTATTTTAAAAGCAGGGATGTAAATCTTAGCAGCCAGCCCATTTTAGGTTCAGCACCATGGATAGCACTTGCTTATTGGAGGCTTACATGTACCCACCAATAAGCAAGCATAACCCAGGTTCTCAACCAAAAATGGGCCGGCTCCTATGCATCACATTCCTGCTTTTTAAATAAAGATAGCAAGAAAATGAAGAAAAATTGATAATAGGAGTAAATTAGAAAGTTGCTTAAAATTGCATGCTCTATCTGAATCATAAAAGGAAAAAAATAGGTTTAGTGTCCCTTTAACCCCTTAACGACACACGTACGTCAGACACAAACTGGTTTTTAAAGATAGTCCTTCACAGCAGAATATATATATATATATTTTATTTAAAAAATTAAAAAAAGCCTTTTATTTTAGTACTGGCAAACTATCTGCCAGTACTTAAAATGGCGGGGACACTTGTGGGGAAGGGGAGGGAAGAGAGCTGTTTGGGAGGGATCAGGGGGTTGGATGTGTCAGCTGAGAGGCTGATCACAACACTAAAGCTAAAATTAACCCTTCAAGCATTTTTTTTATTTTGATGGGCTTTGTTATTTTATTAGGGGGCTTAGAGTAGGTGTAATCAGCTTAAAATTGTTGTAATCTTTTTCTAATGTTTGTAAATTATTTTTTTATTTTTTGTAAATTAGTTCTTTTTTTATTTTTTGTACTTTAGTTAGTTTATTTAATTGTATTTATTTGTAGGTATTTGTATGTAATTAATTTATTGATAGTGTAGTGTTAGGTTTAATTGTAGATAATTGTAGGTATTTTATTTAATTAATTTATTGATAGTGTAGTGTTAGGTTTAATTGTAACTTAGGTTAGGATTTATTTTACAGGTAATTTTGTAATTATTTTAACTAGGTAGCTATTAAATAGCTATTAACTATTTAATAGCTATTGTACCTGGTTAAAATAAATACAAAGTTACCTGTAAAATAAATATTAATCCTAAAATAGATACAATGTAATTATTATTAATACTGTAGCTATATTAGGGTTTATTTTACAGGTAACTATTTAGCTTTAAATAGGATTAATTTATTTAATAAGAGTTAATTTATTTCGTCAGATAAAAATTATATTTAATTTAGGGGTATGTTAGTGTTAGGGTTAGACTTAGCTTTAGGGGTTAATAAATTTATTATAGTAGCGGTGAGGTCCGGTCAGCAGATTAGGGGTTAATAATTGTAGGTAGGTGGCGGCGACGTTGGGGACGGCAGATTAGTGGTTAATAAATATAATATAGGGGTCGGCGGTGTACGGAGCAGCAGATTAGGGGTTAAAAAACATATGCAGCGGGTCAGCGACAGCAGGGGCGGCAGATTAGGGGTTAATAAGTGTAAGACTAGGGGTGTTTAGACTCGGGGTTCATGTTAGGGTGTTAGGTGCAGACTTAGGAAGTGTTTCCCTATAGGAAACAATGGGGCTGCGTTAGGAGCTGAATGCTGCTTTTTTGCAGGTGTTAGGTTTTTTTCAGCTCAAACTGCCCCATTGTTTCCTATGGGGGAATCGTGCACGAGCACGTTTTTGAAGCTGTCCGCGTCCGTAAGCACCGCTGGTATTTAGAGTTGCAGTGGCGGAAAATTATGCTCTACGCTCCCTTTTTGGAGCCTAATGCAGCCCTTCTGTGAACTCTAAATACCAGCGGTATTTAAAAGGTGTGGGGGGAAAAAAACACGCGTAGCTAACGCACCCCTTTGGCCGCAGAACTCTAAATCTAGCGGAAGGTTTGGAAATAGCAAAGTGCTACTTATATTTATTGCCCTATAACTTGCAAAAACAGCAAAGAACATGTAAACATTAGGTATTTCTAAACTTAGGACAAAATTTAGAAACTATTTAGCATGGGTGTTTTTTTGGTGGTTGTAGATGTGTAAGATTTTTGGGGTCAAAGTTAGAAAAAGTGTGTTTTTTTCAATTTTTCATCATATTTTATAAAACAAAATCATGGTAAATTGTAAAATATGATGAAAATAATGGTATCTTTAGAAAGTCCATTTAATGGCGAGAAAAACGGTATATAATATGTGTGGGTACAATAAATGAGTAAGAGGAAAATTACAGCTAAACACAAACACAGCAGAAATGTAAAAATAGCCCTGGTCCTTAAGGGAAAGAAATTAAAAAATGGCCTTGTCCTTAAGGGGTTAAGATCTAAGAAATTTGCATATGAATAGGTTTAGCTTTCAACTAAGAATACCAAGAGAACAAAGCAAAATTGGTGATAAAAGTAAATTGTAAAGTTGTTTAAAATTACATGCCCTATTTGAATCATGAAAGTATATTTTGGACTAGACTGTCGCTTTAAGTGTAAGTATATCTCAGGATAAATGAAGAATGCACTCCAGGTCTCCAGTCTCTCTGAGCACAGAGGTAAATTGCAGAAACAGTAGGAAAAGAAATGAGTGCACATTACAATCGGTATAATTTAACAATGTTCGCTGCTAGGAAAATATCCGCCCACCATCACTAGCAGGTAGTATCCACGCTCCCCGAGTTGTCAATAATTCCAATTGGATGTGACCAAGATGATTTAACTCCACCACCCTTGAGATCCCTGCTTCTTAAAGGGACACCAAAGTAAAAATGTAACTTTCATGATTCAAATATAACATGCAGTTTTAAGAGACTTTCCAATTTACATTGATTATTAATTTGTGCACAGTCTTTTTATATACACACTTTTTGAGGCACCAGTTCATGCTGAGTATGTGCAGGAGTTCACTTTGTATACGTATATTAGTCAGTAATTTACTGATGGCTGTCACATAATACAGGGGCCTGGCTAATTGAAATACATTTTGAAATTTGTCAGCAAAAATCTATTGCACATTTAAAATTTAGAGTAAGTGATATTGCACTGTATTTTTATGCACTAGTTGATTATGCAGTACTACTTGCTATTGCATTGTATTTTTATGCACTAGTTGATTATGCAGTTCTACTTGCTATTGCATTGTATTTTTATGCACTAGTTGATTATGCAGTTCTATTTGCTATTCCATTATATTTTTATGCACTAGTTGATTATGCAGTTCTACTTGCTATTGCATTGTATTTTTATGCACTAGTTGATTATGTAGTTCTATTTGCTATTGCATTGTATTTTTATGCACTAGTTGATTACGCAGTTC
The DNA here is from genome assembly GCF_027579735.1 of Bombina bombina. Lineage (NCBI taxonomy): Eukaryota > Metazoa > Chordata > Amphibia > Anura > Bombinatoridae > Bombina > Bombina bombina. The sequence continues at coordinate 227,345,871 of NC_069499.1, forward strand.
TATTTGCTATCCCATTGTATTTTTATACACTAGTTAATTACGCAGTTCTATTTGCTATTGCATTGTATTTTTATGCACTAGTTGATTACGCAGTTCTATTTGCTATTGCATTGTATTTTTATGCACTAGTTGACTATACAGTTCTATTTGCTATTGCATTGTATTTTTATGCACTAGTTGATTATGCAGTTCTACTTGCTATTGCATTGTATTTTTATGCACTAGTTGATTATGCAGTTCTACTTGCTATTGCATTGTATTTTTATGCACTAGTTGATTACGCAGTTCTATTTGCTATTGCATTGTATTTTTATGCACTAGTTGATTACGCAGTTCTATTTGCTATTGCATTGTATTTTTATGCACTAGTTGACTATACAGTTCTATTTGCTATTGCATTGTATTTTTATGCACTAGTTGATTATGCAGTTCTACTTGCTATTGCATTGTATTTTTATGCACTAGTTGATTATGCAGTTCTACTTGCTATTGCATTGTATTTTTATGCACTAGTTGATTATGCAGTTCTACTTGCTATTGCATTGCATTTTTATGCACTAGTTGATTATGCAGTTCTACTTGCTATTGCATTGTATTTTTATGTACTAGTTGATTATGCAGTTCTACTTGCTAAAAAACACAAAGGTTACATACAGGTTAGGCAAAATACATAGATGCCAAAAAATGTTATATAATATCAGCAAAAACCAATAAGCACAGACTGTTAGAAAGACTATATAGTCGAGCTACATCATCCAAAAAATGTCAGCGGATACTGATCAGACTATTTAGATAGACTAAACAGCTAAGCATCCACCAGATCACCACATCCATCAAAGCAAATAGTCAGATCAAGCACGTGATTAGCGTGCTCCGTATTCATAACAGCTCTAGACCGAAAATGTAAGCATAGAAAGTAAACATAAAATGTGAAGCCCAATCACAAGAGGGGGTGTGGTCACGTCCTGTAGGGGAAACACCTATGACATACAGCCGACAGAAGCAAAAATAGTCGTTATGGAAACTAAAGGTAAGTACATACCTGAAAGTTAAAGCATCAAAATAGAGCAAGCTTCAGATGAAACAAAAAAGAGAAAATTAATAAACAGCAAACTAAAAATAATAAACTGGCCAAGAACAAACATCAGTCACTAATAGACTGGGAAAATATCAGAATTGTAATGCCGTATAATACCGGGAAAAAGGCATAAAACAACAAAAAAATCAAAGGAATGTTGCCAGACAATGGGAGAGAAAGGGGAAAGAAACAAGCTCACAGCCGAATCATATTCTCAGTCAGGTGCCTCAAAACACAAGGATACAGAACCACCGAATCAAAAAGATGTGACAAAACATATAAAGGAACAATAATATCTAAACATATGCACAAAATTAAAAACATGAATAAAAGCAGACAAATACACGTTAAAAATGTTGAATGGCATATCATCAAAATTACAAATCTGGAAAGCAAAAGTGCAAAATAATTCAAAACAAGGGGACAAATAATACTAATACATATATCTGGACTCTCATTCACTGGATCTGGACTTTCTAAATAATAAGAGCTCTCCTATGTGCAGTAACACTAGGAAATCTTAAACGAAATCATGGATTCTCATAATCGGGTGTTATTAAAGATAGCATTGCCATCTAGTGTTAATGTTCAGTCCCTTGGGTGCTAGAGTACCAAGCTCAAAAATCCATCTGGTCTCCCTTTGGAGCAAAATCTTCTCTCTGTTTCCTCTTCTGCGGAGAGAGGGGACATGATTAATTATGCGATACCGCAAGTCTTTCACAGAATGTTTTGCTTCCAAGAAGTGCCGTGCCACCGGCTGGTCATCTTTCCTGGTGTCAAGAGCTTGGCATCCTGGTACGGGCATCATCACACGTCTTTCCAGTATAGAACTTTCCACATGGGCAGTGTAGTAGATAAATGATATGGGTGGACGTGCAGGTCAAGAAGTGTTTGATCTGATACTTCTTTTTCTTGTCCAGGTGTTGAAAGGAGGAACCAGTGAGCATGCTGTTGCATATTACACAGCTCGTACAGCAGAAACAACCTTTTTTCTTTTTCAACCACAAGTAAGTCCCTCAAATTTCTTCCTCTTTTGAAGGCAACCCTGGGTGTACCCCAGTGGGTAAATAGTAATGTGGGGTCAGTTTTAATAAGTTTCCATTCATCTCGGATGGCTCTTGTGATTAGATTTTTGTCCGGTGTATAGGTTGTGACAAAAGTGAGGCGTTGTTGATCGTCAGGGCTTGTGGGTTCATTCGTCATGAGTATACTTTGTTTGCACTTATTAAGTTGAGAAAGCTTATATCCTTTTTATCTTAACCTCTCAGTCATCTTGTCTAGTTGTTGAAAACATCTTTCTTGATCTGTGTTGTTTCTGATCACCCTCTGAAATTGTGATTTAGGAATGTTACAAATTAGAGAGGGGGGATAACAGCTATTGTCCCGAAGAATCAAGTTTCTGTCTGTCTTTTTCCTGTAGAGTGTGGTACCTAATCTGTTGCCATCCTTAAGTACCCGGACATCAAGAAAATCAATTATCATGGAGTTAGCATTGTGCTAGAATCTAATCGTGCTGTCAATGTTGTTAAGATCATCAACCCATTGGTTGTGAGATACTTCATCACCATCCCATATCAAGAAGAGATCGTCTATATAACGACAGTGAAACTTGATCAGTTTGTTGGAAAATACCTGCATTCTGTGTGTCTTGTACTCAGTCAAAAATAAGTTGGATAGCAATGGGTCCACATTGGACCCCATCACTGTTTCAGCAATTTGTAAGTAATAGGTTTTTTCAAAGAGAAAATAATTCTTAGTGAGTAAGCAATCAGTAAGTAGATCAATTAGCACATCATCATCAGGCCCCACATACGGGATTTGTTTAAGTAGTCTTCTGACTGTGGTTATGCCCAAGTCTTGAGGGATTACGGTATAAAGATTCAATACATCTAGAGTCACTAAAAGGTCAGAGGGTTTGATATCAGTGAACAATGTGACTAATCTGATGAAGGATGTAGAGTCCTGGATATACGATTCCATTCGCTTGACCCAAGGTTGTAGATGGAAATCAACAAATTGTGCCAATGGCTGTGTGACAGTCACTGGTGTATTTTTGGCGATACGTTTTAAAACTCCTGCAGTCTCACACAAAAAACTTCCCACAGGATAGTAGGGAAACTGTAATTTGATCATAGACTACAAGATCAGGTATATTACAGTTTCAAGAAGCAGCAAGTAATGCAAAACCAGCTTCTTGTGTGGAATAAACGCAACAATATACTCAGCAAGAGATACACCAGACAGAAAGTACACCAGGAATTATGTGCAGTAGTAAACAAACTAAGAGTACATAATACAGTTCAGGTCAAAGTCTCAGTAAGACAAATACTTCTCCTTTACTTGGAAATTCAGTTGTAAGAGCAGAGTTTTACTGGAACTGCTTACGCCAGCAGAGAGCTTAGGAGCATTATGGACAGCTGCAAAAAGAGTTGCTAGTGGCTTGAGGACGATGATCCGGTATGAAGAGGGGATGCCTATGTCAGCAGCTGCAACGCATTACAGTGTAAAGTATCGTATGCAAATACAGAGAAAGGAAACAAAGTTGCAATAAGGCCACTTAAGCAGAGTCAGATGGTTTCCTCTGTGCTTAGGTTTCTCCTTGGAGCAGGTAAGGTTGAGGGAGTCTGTTGGTAAAAAAACAAAATAGATGTTTATGCCGTAAAATCCTCAAAAAAGTCTTGGAGGCACTGAAGTACGAATTGTACAGCTTTAGGAGAGGTTAGGATTGAGGCATAAAGTCTAAGAATAAACTCAGATATAAGCTGGTAACAAAGATTAGGAAATCCTCATTGGGAGAAAATGGCTGAGTCAGTCAGTAGGCAATACTAGCAAATAGGTAAGGGGAAGGTGAGCTTAAATAGGTGAGGTGAAGAAACCCCCTCCCACAAGTGTAAAGGGAAAGAACTATAGAATAAAGAAAGAGAATATGACAGATTCCCCCCAAGAGGAGCCGCTCAGCGGATCAAGGCCAGGGTCTGTCCGTATTTCTCCTGTGAAAAAGAGAGACAAGCCTATGGACAGAAAGGTTAGAAGTCTGGGCCATAATCTTTCCATCAGACCAAATATTGGAGAGTGCCATGATAATAACGGGAATCGAGTATACTGGCAACCTCGTATTCAATGTCATCTATTAGCTGATAATCAGGAGAGGGTGAAGAGGATGCGGAGGAAGAGGATGTGGTATAAGGTTTGAGAAGGGAGACATGGAAGGTGGGATGGATTTTAAAACCAGTAGGTAACCTTAATGTGACCGCATTTTGGTTAACAATTTTTATGATAGGGTATGGTCCAACGAAGAGAGGTTGAAGTTTACGGGAAGAAGTGTGAAGTTTGAGGTTCTTTGTGGACAGCCAGACCATATCCCCATTAACATATGGAGGAGGTGGTCGTTCTCTTTTGTCGTAGTAGTACTTCTATTGATCCTGTACTGCCTTAATGTTTTGTCGGATCAAGTTGAACCCTTCAGAGAGATGGTTGACTGTATGCGAGGTAAGTGGTTATGAGGTGTCATCTTTTGGGTAAAGGTGGAAATGAGAGTGAAAGCCATAGTTGGCAAAGAAAGGAGTGACCCTACTGGTTTGGTTCACAGTATTGTTGTATGCAAACTCCGCTAAGGGTAATAGGGAGCACCAATCATCTTGTTGTTGGGAGCAATGACATCTGAGGTATTGGTATAACCATTGGTTCATTCTCTCTGTCTGGCCATTGGTTTGGGGATGATATGCAGTGCTGTATTTGTGAGTTATGTTGAAGTTGTTGCACAAGTTGGTGCAGAATTTTGAGGTGAACTGTGTACCTGTGTCAGAGGTGATAGATGTAGGAAGTCCATAAAGACGTACAATATTATTAAGAAAAAGGTGAGCAGTTTGAGAGGCAGATGGTACTTGATGGAAGGGTAGGAAATGAGCCATTTTAGTAAGTAAGTCAACAACAACTAAGATGGTATTGTTGTTGCAGGATTTAGGTAAATCAACTATGAAGTCTAGAGCAATGTTCTCCCAAGGTCTTGTGGGAATAGGCAAAGACATAAGTAGGTCATATGGGAATTTCCTTTCCGCTTTACAGGTGTTACATATTCGTCAATCAAGAATGTAGTTCTTCACATATTTTTTCATGTTTGGCCACCCGAAATCTCGGGCAAGCAGGCTATATGTCTAATCAAGACCAGGATGGCCGGAGAGTTTAGAGTCATGACATAGGTGGATGATGTATTTTCTGAGAGTAAGAGAAATGTAAAGTTTGTCATGGAAGAAATATAGCTGGTCATGAGAGAGTTGGAGCAAATATGTAGGTATTGTGGTATATTTAGCCTGATGTTGTTTAATCAGTGTTTGTAGATTCACTGTGACACCTAGGAAAAGTTCCAAGGGAATGACTGTAGTCAGAGTATCACCTTTCTGATTTTTTGTACCCAGTCTGAAGGTAACAATGAAATTAAACCTGTTTAGAAACAAGTACCATCTGACCTGTCTGGAAGTGAGGGTTTTATTTGTTTTCAAATACTGGAGATTTTTATGGTCTGTGAATATCTGAATAGGGATTACAGTACCTTTAAGTAGGTGTCGCCAATGCTCAAAGGCAGACTTTATAGCTAAAAGATCCTTTTCTCCTATGGGGTAATTAATTTCAGCTGGAGTCATGAGTTTAGAAAAGTAAGCGATTGGGTGTAAGGGTGCTTGGTCAGATAGTTTTTGTGAGCGAACAGCACCTACTGCATAATCGGAAGCATCAACTTCTAAAACAAACTGCAATTTTGGATTTGGGAAAGAGAGTATTGGGGCAGTGGTAAAAAAAGTAACTGTGCACAAAGGTTTAGTGATTTTAGAGAAATCTTTGATAAATTTCCTGTAGAAATTTGCAAAGCCCAAGAACTTCTGGACGTTTTTTTTTGAGGTTGGTGTAGGCCAAGTGGTTATTGCTAGAACTTTTGAGTTGTCCATAGCAATACCCTGGGGTGAAATGCTGTAGCCTAGAAAAGATATGTTCTCTGTGTTAAATACACACTTTTCGAATTTTGTGTATATTTTATGAGACCTGAGGCGTGAAAGGACTGATCTAACATGTAGTATGTGATCATCTAAGTTACGTGAATATATTAAAATATCGTCTAAATATACGACTACATAAATATCTAAAATGTCACAAAACATGTAATTTACAAACCATTGGAAAGCTGCAGGAGCATTACATAAACGGAATGGCATGACGGTATATTCATAGAGAGCATTTACAGTACGAAATGCCGTCAACCATTCGTTGCCGTCTCTTATCCTTATCAAGTTATAGACCCTCTGAGATCCAATTTAGGGTATATATTGGCTCCTTGTAATCTCTCTCTGGTAATCAGAGTAAGCAGAGGGGACTTTAGGAAGATTCAGATTGTGAATAGCAGTGATAGGGTAATGTGTCTGTGCAAAACTTTGAGTTGAACTGTATGTGGGAGTCATTCCAAGAAATGGAGGGAGAGTGTAGTTTAAGCCATTCAATGCCCAAAATTACAGTAAAAAGAGGAGAAGTAATTATTTGTAAAAGTATGTATTCAGTGTGTCTGGACGTAGTTCAAACTAAGAGTGGAACGGTCTCATGAGTAATGGGACCAGTGATGGTAAAGTTACCATAAATAACTCGAATAGACTGCGGGTATTGCTTTTCACACAAGGGAATTTTATTTACAAGTACAATCTCTTTATCAATAAAATTGCTGCATGCTCCTGAATCGATCATTGCATCAATTGGAATATGGAGTTGATCCCACTGCAATGAGACAGAAAGCATACAATAGGTTCATTTATTGACATGAGAGGAGGTAAGGATAGCTTCATTTGTAATCTTAGCTGCACAATACATGCAGAGGTTAAGAAGTCTACTTAAGAAGTCTACATCTAGACCTTTCTTCAGGTTTTAGTGGTCCTTTTGTAAAACCTATATCCATAGGCTGATCAGTTAATAACTGATTATGAGGTTGAGTAGGGACTATACGGTAGGTGACATCTGTGGATTATTTTTCGGATCTTCACTCGCGAATTCTTCAATGCATTGAAATAACAAGTGACATCAGGGGTTCCAGGGTGTCGGGAATCTCCATCTTAGAAAGGTCATCCTTTAATGTCTCTGATAACCCTAATCAGAATTGGTTTCTCAATTCTCAGTGAGATGTTATTCCATTCAGAATCCTTAGCCCAGTGCTTGAATTCTGCGATATAGTCCTCAACCGGTCTTTTATTTTGTTTGAGGGCTCGTGATGAGGATTCAGCAGTTTGTTGTTTTTGGGGGTCATCGTATAGAAGAGACATAGAAGAGAAAAATGCATCTATGGAATCAAGAATAGAATGGTTAGCTTCAAAATATCTGTTTGCCCATTACCGTGGTTCACCACATAAATAAGAGATTACAGTGAGGATCTTTTGTCTTTCAGTGGTGTAAGTACGGGGTTTAAGGTAAAACATCAAAAGGCAAGCATTTTTATATACAAGGAAATATTTCCTGTCACCAGCAAACCTTTCAGGAGGAAAGACAAGAGGTTCAGTGGCCGGTGCAGGGATAGGTTCTTTTGGAGGTAATGTTTCTTTAAGAACTTTATGTATTTTTTGATTCTCAATTTGAAGTTCCCTTAACCCTTGAGCTAACAAGTCTACCGTTTGGGTCAAATTCATTACATGTGTGGGCAAATCCACAGGCTCCATAATTTTAGCAAAACAATACCCCAAAGATAGCTTGTTGTGTATTTTTATATTTTTAAATGCGTAGTATTATGTTACAGTCACTGGTGTATTTCTGGTGATAAGTTTTAAAACTTGTGCAGTCTCACACAAAAAACTTCCCACAAGCTAGTAGGGAAACTGTAATTTGATCATAGACTACAAGAGCAGGTATATTACAGTTTCAAGAAGCAGCAAGTAATGCAAAAACAGCTTCTTGCGTGGAATAAACGCAACAATATACTCAGCAAGAGATAAACCAGACAGGAAGTACACCAGGAAAAGTACCAGGAAGTATGTGCAGAAGTAAACAAACTAAGAGTACATAATACAGTTCAGGTCAAAGTCTCAGACAAATACTTGTCCTTTATTTGGAGATTCCTACCGGGCTTTAGTTGTAAGAGCGGACTTTTACTGGAACTGCTTACGTCAGCAGAGAGCATAGGAGCATTACGGACAGCTGCCAGGAGAGTTGCTAGCGGCTTGAGGAGGACGATCCAGTATGGAGAGGAGATGCCTATGTCAGCAGCTGCAACGCATTACAGTGTAAAGTATCGTATGCAAACAAATACGGAAAAAGGAAACACAGTTGCAATAAGGCCACTTAAGCAGATTCGGATGGTTTCCTCTGTGCTTAGGTTTCTCCTTGGAGCAGGTAAGGTTGAGGGATTCTATTGGTAAAAAACAGAATAGATGTTTATGCCGTAACTGCTCAAAAAAGTCTTGGAGGCACTTAAGTACGAAGTGTACAGCTTTAGGAGCGGTTAGGATTGAGGCATAAAGTCTGAGGCAAAACTCAGATATAAGCTGGGAACAAAGATTAGGAAATCCTCGCTGGGAGAATATGGCTGAGTCAGTCAGTAGGCAATACTAGCAAAATACTAAGCAAGGAGGTAAGGGGAAGGTGAGCTTAAATAGGTGAGGTGAAGAAAACCCCTCCCACAAGTTTAAAGGGACAGAATTATAGAATATAGAAATAGAATATGACAGTCTGTAGCAGGGACCCTCTTGCTGAGACAGTGGGTCTCCCTGGTGGTCTCTGGGCATCCTTATGGAATTTTGGAAGTGTATACAACACTAGAGTGATGGGAAAATCTTGTTGTAGGAACTTTCGTTCATGTTCAGTGATCAATCCAAGATCACACCATGTGCCGAGTTTGTGATCAATTTCTTGCTTAAACATAGGGGTAGGAAGTATTCTGTAGGTTTTGTCATCACTAAGTTAACGTAATGCCTCCTCCCTATAGTAGCAGAGGTCCATGATCAAAATGGAGCCACCTTTGTCCGCTGGTCTTATTACAATAGAATTCTCATTACAGAGGGTATCAATAGCTGATCTTTCTTCCTTAGATAGATTGTCCTGCCATGGAACCTTCTTTCTCTCAAAAATCTGTTGGGTTAAAAAATTTGTGAGAATGGAAATGGATGTGTTTCTTGTCTTGGTCCCTTTCACTCAGAATTGAGATTGTTCAGAATTATCATCTTGGAAAAATTCTTTGAGTCTGAGGTTTCTACCAAACTTTTGAACATCTATGTAGGTGTCAGGGTATTCACTATTACAATCCTGTTCTAACACATAACTTTACAGAACATAACATATTACCAAGCCAAAAAATAAAAGTACCTCTATCCACTATCATGGAGTTGAGTGAGCTTTCCAATAGAGTGGGTTCTCTAGCACAAAGTATGGATAGTATGTTACAGGGTTTAAGAGAGATACAAATTGAGAACCAGAATATTAGAAAATTTATTAATGAGCATATGACAACTAAACCTTCCACTTCTGAGATTACACCGGAGCCTGTTGTAAGTCCGCCAGAGAAATTCTCTGGGGACAGGTCCATGTTCAGAGACTTTAGAAATTCTTGCACTCTTATGTTCACTTTGAAACCTAGGTCTTATCCTACTGACAGAATTAAAGTTTTGACTGTGATTTCTTTTTTGCGTGGAGAAGCTAAATCTTGGGCCAACACTTTCTATGAGACTGATGATCCCATATTAAATTCTCTTGATTCTTTTTTTTCTGCGATGTCCCTTTTATATGAGGATCATAACAAGCAGAATACTGCTGAAACAGCTTTGAGATCCTTACGCCAAGGGAAAAGGATGGTAGAGGAATACATAACAGACTTTAAAAGATGGGCTCCTGACACTTTATGGAACAACCCAGCTCTGAAAAATCAATTTCGCTTGGGCCTCAGTGACTCATTAAAAGATGAACTTGCTAGAGGTATCATTCCAGATGTTCTTGAGGATCTCATGACTTTATGTATTGGTATTGACCGGAGACTCAGGAAAGGAAATATGAAAAATCCACAACTGACATCACTCCTAAGAAATACACTCCCTATCATATAAATCTTCCTACCCATGCTACCAAGAATGTTGATGAACCCATGGATGTTGCTGTGATTAGAGGCCCTTTAAAGCCTGAAGAGAAAGCCAGACGCAAACTGCTTAATTTGTGCCTCTATTGTGCCGAAAAGGATCATGGCGTAAGGGATTGCCCATCTCTCCTTCGTCAAAAGAAGGGTAAGAGAGTGAGATTTAAGCACAATGTTAATATGGTTAATAATAATTTGCTTCATTTATCAATCCCTCTCTCGTTGCAGTGGGATCAGCAGAAGATAGACGTACAGGCCGTAATTGACTCTGGAGCATCTGGGAATTTCATAGATTTAGTTTTTGTTGATAAGCACAAAATACCACTAATAAAAAAGAGTGTTGCACTAGCCATCCGTTTGGTTGATGGATCATTTTTTAGTTCTGGTCCTATTTCACACCATACAGTTCCACTTAAGGTTACCTCAGACTCAGGGCATACTGAGTTAATATCTTTTGATGTTTTACCAAGTTCTGTCTACCCTATGATACTCGGTATTCAGTGGTTGTCTATGCATAACCCCACTATTTCTTGGACAGACTCTACTGTAGTTTTTGATTCTCAGTACTGCAAGCAATTCTGCACTGATTCTCATACACTTTGTCATATTAATGTAGAGACATTACCAGATTGCTACAAAGAATATGCTGATGTTTTTGATGAGGTTGAGGCAGCCACACTTCCACCACATAGGAGGTATGACTGCCCTATTGATCTCATTCCTAACTGCACCATTCCATATGGTCATATATATCCTTTGTCCCAACCTGAACTAGCACACCTTAAGGAATATCTAGACGAAAACTTGAAAAAAGGGTTTATACGTCCATCCACTTCCTCTGCAGGTGCTGCTATGTTTTTTGTGAAAAATAAAGATGGCAGTTTACGCCCCATTATAGATTACAGACAACTGAATAAATGTACTAAGAAAAACAGATATCCCCTGCCTCTCATTCCTGAACTAATTGAGCGCCTTCAGGGTGCCACCATCTACACCAAGCTCGATCTTAGGGGTGCATACAATTTAATCAGGATGAGAGCAGGGGATGAGTGATTAACGGCTTTCCGTACACGATACGGACTTTACGAATACACAGTAATGCCGTTTGGGCTCTGCAACGCCCCAGCCACTTTCCAGTGCTTCATAAATGATGTTTTTTACGACCTTCTGGATGTATGTATTGTTATCTATCTAGATGACATTCTTGTCTATTCAGACACTTTTGAAAATCATTTAAAACATGTAAAATTAGTTCTATCTCGTTTAAGACAACATCATCTCTACGCTAAACTAGAGAAATGTATATTTAATACTAACTCTATTTCATTTCTGGGTTACTGTATCTCTCCTACTGGGATTACTATGGAGACCAGTAAAGTAGAAGCTATACTCAAATGGCCTGTACCCTCATGTAAAAAAGATGTCCAGAGGTTTCTTGGTTTTGCGAATTTTTATAGAAAATTCATTAAAGATTTCTCACATATTGTCAAACCATTAACAACTTTAACTAAGAAACATATCAGGTTTTCATGGGATAGTAAAGCTCAGGACTCTTTCACTACCCTCAAGAATAAATTTACTTCAGCCCCTATTTTGCAATTCCCAGATCCCAGTTGTCATTTTACGCTTGAGGTTGATGCTTCTGAATTTGCAATAGGGGCTGTTCTATCCCAGAGGGCCTCTCAAGAAAAGCCATTACATCCTGTTGCATTCTACTCTCGTGTCATGAGCTCAGCTGAGATAAACTATGGTATTGGTGATAAGGAATTGCTTGCCATCAAATCCGCATTGGAATTCTGGAGGCATATCTTGGAAGGTACAAAATTTCCAATTACTATTTACACAGACCATCGTAATTTAGAGTATTTAAAGTCAAACAAGACCCTGACTTCTCGTCAAGTCCGCTGGAGCCTTTTCTTTTCACGTTTTGATTATGTGATCACCTATCGTCCAGGTTCTAAGAATCTTAAGGCAGATACCCTCTCTCGTATACCTCCTAAGCCACAAGATCATTTGACACCTGCCTCAGTGATACCTGCGGACAGAATCATTTGTTTAACAAACGATTTCTTGGAGACCCTAAAGCTGCAACAGAAGGAGGATTCATTAATAACACACCTCAATTTAAATAAACATTCTGATGAACTGTTCTATCATCATGATCAGCTATATGTACCCAAGGATCTCAGGAATCAACTTTTAGCAGCAGCTCATGATTCCTCTTTAGCAGGTCATCCTGGAGTACATAGGACTCTTCATATCCTCTCAAGGAATTATTGGTGGCCCAAAATGTCTGATACAATCAAGCAATACATCAAAACATGTTTTCTTTGCACTACTAAAAAACATCAACATACACGTCCCTACGGATACCTTCTATCTCTTCCAATACCTGAAAGACCTTGGGCAGATATTGCCATGGACTTTATTGTCGATCTGCCACCTTCTGCTAACTTCAACACTATCATGGTCATTGTTGATCTTTTTTCTAAAATGGCCCATTTCCTGCCACATAGAGGTCTACCCACAGCTCAAGAAACAGCTACTCTTTTCATAGATCATATTGTCAAATTACATGGTCTACCAAATTCCATTACTAGTGACAGAGGTTCTCAGTTTACCTCTAGATTTTGGGAACATCTTTGTAAATCCCTCAACATCTCTAGGAGGTTAAGTATAGCTTTTCATCCACAAACCAATGGGCAGACTGAGAGAACAAATCAAGCCCTGGAACAGTATCTCCGTTGTTACTGTTCTCTAGAACAAGATAACTGGCATTCTCTCCTTTCCACTGCTGAATTTACTCATAATAACATGCTCAACTCCTCCACTAAAATGTCTCCATTTTTCCTTAACTACGGTTTTCATCCTTCTTATGACATTCAGACTCCAAAAAATTCTCCTATACCCGTTGTTAATGATAAAATCAATACCTTAGTGAAAGGTTTCGCCACTGTTAAACAACTACTACTCGATGCTCAAAAAGCTCAAAAACATTACTACGATCTACGACGTTCTAAACCTCCTGAATATAAGGTGGGAGATAAAGTTTGGTTAAGCACGAAGAATATAAGATTACAAGTTCCTTCCAAAAAGCTCGCTTCACTTTATTTGGGTCCCTTTGAAATTAAGAATGTTGTTAATGTGAATGCAGTCACTCTTCAACTACCTTCTTCCATGAGAATTCATCCAACATTTCATGTCTCACTCCTTAAACCCTATGCTTCTATCAGGGCTACATCTTCGATGGATACTTCTTTAACTCATGTGACAGATGAGAAGGAGTACGAGATTGATTCTATTCAAGATTCTCGATACTTTCGAAACCACCTTCAGTATTTGGTCAGTTGGAAGGGTTATGGACCTGAAGAAGACTCTTGGGAGCCTGCTACTAATGTTATGGCTCCACGCTTGGTTTCCTTGTTCCATAGGAGGAATCCACACCGTCCAGGTCCTTGATCCGCTGAGCGGCTCCTTGAGGGGGGTGTCCTGTCAGGGTATTCACTATTACAATCCTGTTCTAACACATAACTTTACAGAACATAACAGTAGGTGTCAAAAGTGTTCATACTAGAATATGGTACAAAAGAAAGACCCTTGTTGAGGAGAGATATCTCTGACAGTGAAAGTACCCTTGAGCTAATGTTGAAGATAATATCTTTATCCTCTTCTATCATCTTTGAAGTGGAGGGCAGCAGGCAGTGCCCCCCCTCCATGTGTGCGGCCTCTGCCTATTCCTAAAAAAGGAAGAGCTGGATGTACTGGAGTAGGAGGCAATGCAGCTGTGTTTGTAGATTGATAGCTCCATGATGAGTTGCCTCTGTTGCCCCTTGAACGAGTGATGATTCCCTGGAAGGGGGAACTGGTTGTTTCAGATTCTAAATTCCCTTCAGGATCAGAGCTTTCACCTGAACTAGAATCAACTGTGTTCAAAGCTTGTTTACTATAGCGTCTGTCCCTTCTTGGCCGAATGTTCCTTCTTTCAAAAGGGGTAAGCATCCATCGATTTACACTTTTGGCAGTGTAGTCCTGTGAGACATTCTGTAGTTTTCAATTCTTAAAGGCTATAAGTTCGTGCTGATATTCTCTGATCTGAGATGTTAATTTATCCAGCCACTCATTAGCAGTGTCATCTTTTAATTGATTAAGATAATCTTCTTCAAAAGTTTGAATTTCCACTCTTACCCCTTTCAAGAGGCATCCAACTTCACAGATGACAAGAAGAATAAGATCAAAGGAACATTTATTTAAAATCCTACACCAATTTAAACAGAATTCAGAGTTAGATCTCCCGATTGTAGGTACGTTGCAGATTCTAAATCCTCTGGGAATCATCCGTTTCTTGTGATAATCGGATAGATAGGTTCCATGGAAGTTTAAACAATTTCTCTCTGTTTGAGTTTGGCTAAGGCATTGTACAAGGATTGTGTGGTTTCCTCAATGTTTTGTTCATCCACTGATCCAAAGCATATGGTATCAGCGTCTTCCTCAGTGAAAGTGAATATATCATTAAATAGTTCCTCAATGGGTGCTGCAGTTGCTGAGAAGGCGGCCCCAGCGGCCTCTCCTTTTATGTGTGTGTATATATATATATATATATATATATATATATATATACATATATATATATATATATACATACATATATATATATATATATATATATATATATATATATGGCTTTTTTTGTGGGGGTACTCAATGGTACTGAGTACCCCCACCTCTGCCAACTCATAAGAGGTAATATTTGTAATCATCATGTAAATACTCTTGTTTTCTCAAGAAGGGGCTGCAAAATACATCAAACATTGTAAATATTGTTGTCGCTTTTGTTTTTCTCACAGTGACTGAGCAGAATATATCAATCATAAATCAACGAGTACCGGCACCTTATTTGGAGTACCGCCACCTTTTCTTTTACAAAAAGCACTGTATATATATATATATATATATATATATATATATATATATACAGGGAGTGCAGAATTATTAGGCAAGTTGTATTTTTGAGGATTAATTTTATTATTGAACAACAACCATGTTCTCAATGAACCCAAAAAACTCATTAATATCAAAGCTGAATAGTTTTGGAAGTAGTTTTTAGTTTGTTTTTAGTTATAGCTATTTTAGGGGGATATCTGTGTGTGCAGGTGACTATTACTGTGCATAATTATTAGGCAACTTAACAAAAAACAAATATATACCCATTTCAATTATTTTTTTTTACCAGTGAAACCAATATAACATCTCAACATTCACAAATATACATTTCTGACATTCAAAAACAAAACAAAAACAAATCAGTGAACAATATAGCCACCTTTCTTTGCAAGGACACTCAAAAGCCTGCCATCCATGGATTCTGTCAGTGTTTTGATCTGTTCACCATCAACATTGCGTGCAGCAGCAACCACAGCCTTCCAGACACTGTTCAGAGAGGTGTACTGTTTTCCCTCCTTGTAAATCTCACATTTGATGATGGACCACAGGTTCTCAATGGGGTTCAGATCAGGTGAACAAGGAGGCCATGTCATTAGATTTTCTTCTTTTATACCCTTTCTTGCCAGCCACGCTGTGGAGTACTTGGACGCGTGTGATGGAGCATTGTCCTGCATGAAAATCATGTTTTTCTTGAAGGATGCAGACTTCTTCCTGTACCACTGCTTGAAGAAGGTGTCTTCCAGAAACTGGCAGTAGGACTGGGAGTTGAGCTTGACTCCATCCTCAACACGAAAAGGCCCCACAAGCTCATCTTTGATGATACCAGCCCAAACCAGTACTCCACCTCCACCTTGCTGGCGTCTGAGTCGGACTGGAGCTCTCTGCCCTTTACCAATCCAGCCACGGGCCCATCCATCTGGCCCATCAAGACTCACTCTCATTTCATCAGTCCATAAAACCTTAGAAAAATCAGTCTTGAGATATTTCTTGGCCCAGTCTTGACGTTTCAGCTTGTGTGTCTTGTTCAGTGGTGGTCGTCTTTCAGCCTTTCTTACCTTGGCCATGTCTCTGAGTATTGCACACCTTGTGCTTTTGGGCACTCCAGTGATGTTGCAGCTCTGAAATATGGCCAAACTGGTGGCAAGTGGCATCTTAGCAGCTGCACGCTTGACTTTTCTCAGTTCATGGGCAGTTATTTTGCGCCTTGGTTTTTCCACACGCTTCTTGCGACCCTGTTGACTATTTTGAATGAAACGCTTGATTGTTCGATGATCACGCTTCAGAAGCTTTGCAATTTTAAGAGTGCTGCATCCCTCTGCAAGATATATCACTACTTTTGACTTTTCTGAGCCTGTCAAGTCCTTCTTTTGACCCATTTTGCCAAAGGAAAGGAAGTTGCCTAATAATTATGCACACCTGATATAGGGTGTTGATGTCATTAGACCACACCCCTTCTCATTACAGAGATGCACATCACCTAATATGCTTAATTGGTAGTAGGCTTTCGAGCCTATACAGCTTGGAGTAAGACAACATGCATAAAGAGGATGATGTGGTCAAAATACTCATTTGCCTAATAATTCTGCACACAGTGTATATATATACAGGGCTTTTTTGTGGGAGTTCTCACTGGTACTGAATACATCGTCTTTTCCAACTCATAACAGATAATATTTGTAATTATCATGTAAATACTCTAGTTTACACAAGAGGGGGCTGCAAAATAAATGAAACTGTAAATAATGTTGTCCCTTTACTTTTTTCAAAGTTACTGAGAAATATAAACCAATATGTACCGGCTCTTGTTCTTTTACAAAATAAGCACTATATATATATATATATATATATATATATATATATAATAACAGCTCTGAGTCTTCTCCTATAATGCCTGATGAGGTTAGAAAATACATAGCAAGGGATCTGAGAATTAGAATTAGTGAATATTTATCCAAAATCGCTTCAGTGTCCTGAGAACATTATAGAAGAGAAGAGAGGATCTCTCCTATAGCAATACATTTAACTGAACAACATAAAAGAAAATTTGGATTCCTTTTCTTTGAACATTACAGAAAGGGTCACTCTTAATCCAAAAGTGGGTGAGATAGAGCAATACATCAATAAACAAGAAATTTAATAGATCTTTAAAGGGGCAGTCTAGTCAAAATTAAACTTTCATGATTCAGATAGGGCATGTAATTTTAAACAACTTTCCAATTTACTTCTATTATCTAATTTGCTCAATTCTTTAGATATCCTTTGTTGAAGAAATAGCAATGCACATGTGTGAGCCAATCACGTGAGGCCTCTATGTGCAGCAACCAATCAGCAGCTACTGAGCATATCTAGATATGCTTTTCAGCAAGTGATAACAAGAGAATGAAGCAAATGAGATAATAGAAGTAAATTAGAAAGTTGTTTAAAATGACATGCTCTATCCAAATCACAAAAGAAAAAATTTGGGTTTCATGTCCCTTTAAGCTTAAAACAAGAATTCCAAATGGATTGAACTCCAGATTTGATTTGATTAATTACTGGATATAATATGTTTAAAAGTTATAAATGAACAACTAGAAGTACTAAGAGGTATATAAAAATAATAATATAGAAACCTTTATTACAAGTCTAGCATCTTATAAATACTTTTTATATATACTTTTCTTTCATGTAATTGGCAAGAGTCCATGAGCTAAATACACCCCCTACCACATCCACAATTCAGTTTTACAAACTTTGCCTCCTATGGAGGTGGTGAAGTAAGTTTGTGCTAGATTTCTACGTTGATATGCGCTTCTCAGCATGCTGAAGCCCGGTTCCTCTCAGAGTGCAGTGAATGACAGAGGGATGTGAAGAGAGTATTGCCTATTTGAATACAATGGTCATCCTAACGGGGATCTATTTCATAGGTTCTCTGTTATCGGTCGTAGAAATTCATCTCCTACCTCCCTTTTCAGATCGACGATATACTCTTATATACCATTACCTCTGCTGTTTCAGTACTGGTTTGGCTATCTACTTTATGTAGATGAGTGTCTTTTGGTAAGTATGTTTTCCTTTATTAAGACACTCTCAGCTATGGTTTGTCACTTTATATGTAAAGTTCTAAATATAATGTTTGTACTTATATTTGCCATGATTCAGGTTTATCAGTATATTTCCTTTTTCCTTTTAACAGACTGTCAGTTTCATTTTGGGAAATGCGCATAAAAAAAAATAATTCTTACCTGAAATTTTCAAATTGACTTTCTTTTCTAAATTGCGGGCTGTTAGGCTCGCGGGTGCGCAAAATGCTATAATTTATTGCGTCATTCTTGGCGCAAGACTTTTTTGGCGCAAGAATTATGTTTGTTGATGTATTTTCATAATTTCCGGCGTCTTAGTTGGCGCCGAGAATTTTCACGTAGTTATGTAATCTATGACGCTCGTGTTTGTTGCAGACGTTTTTGGAGCCAAAAAATATTTTGTCAGTTGTGGGCGTCATACATGGCGCCAGACTTTTGACATTATTTAAGATATCTCAAAACTGTTCCTGTAACAGAAAACACTGTCGGATTCCTGCTGACTGATATCAGTCCTACCAAAGCTAAGTTCATTTATTTTAATGTTATGAATTTTTTATCTTTAGCTATGGTTTGTAATAAGTTTTCATGATAAACTTTTACATGCAGAGAAAATGTCCATCAGTATTAAACGGACACTAAAGCCCAAAATTTTCTTTCATGATCCAAGTAGAGAATACAATTTTTAACAACATTCCAAATGACTTCTATTATCTAATGTGCTTTATTCTTTAGATATCCTTTGTTGAAGAAATAGCAATGCACATGGTGAGCCAATCACATGAGGCATCTATGTGCAGCAACCAATCAGCAGCTACAGAGCCTATCTAGATATGCTTTTCAGCAAAGTATATCAAGAGAATGAAGCAAATTTTATAATAGAAGTACATTTGAAACTTGTTTAAAATGACATGCTCTTTCTAAACCATGAAAGAAAAACTTTGGGTTTTATGTTCCTTTAATGCATTGTCTGTTGCTATTCTTTTAACATCTAATGTACTAGATATACCTGGGAATTTATAAGAATATTTTTCTGATTCTATTCAGAAGGCTTTGTCTGCCATCCCGCCTTCTAATAAAATGTAAAGGTCTTTTTTAAACTTCTCATTTTAGTAAATGAATTTTCAAATGACCGACAACATACTGAATTATCCTTCTCTGATGAGGATCTATCTGATTCAGAAGATCCTTCATCAGATATTGACACTGACAAAACTACTTTTTTATTTTTAAATGGAGTACATTTGTTCTTTGTTGAAAAAGTGTTGATTTTATTGGATATTAAGGAGTCTAGTCCTTTTTAAGGCTAGCTATAATTTAAACTCTGTTTATTAACATCCTGTGGTTACTTCAGAGGTTTTTTTCCAGTTCCTAATAATAGGGAATGGAATAGGCCTGATACTTCTTTTTTTAAAAATCTCTATCTCTATTTTTGCTAAAACGTACTACTATTCCTATGGGAAATAGTATTTATTTTAAAGATCCTTCAGATGGGAAACTTGTATCTTATCTAAGGAAAATTAATTTATTTTCAGGTCCTTTTCTTAGGCCTGCAATTTCTTTGGCTGATGTTGCAGCTGTTTCACCTTTTTTAGTTGGAAACTTAGTGCAACAAGCATTGGATTATGATTTGTTTAACATTGTTAACTTGATTCAAAATGCTCATAATTTCATTTGTGATGCAATGTTTTTGATATTATCAAAATTGAGGTTAAATCTATGTCTTTAGCTAGCTATTTTAGCTAGAGGAACTTTGTGGCCTTATCTTGGAATGCTGATTTGATTTCTAAATCCAGATTTCTATTTTCTTTCCATCCAAGGTAATAAATTATTTGGTTCACAGTTCGATTCAATGCTTTCAACTATTACTGTGGCGAAGGGAGTTTTTTTGCCTCAAGATTAAGTTCTAAGGGTAAATCTTAAAGGGCCACTAAACCCAAAATCTTTCTTTCATGATTCAGATAGAGAATAGAAATTTAAACAACATTACAATTTACTTCCATTATTTATTTTGCTTCATTTTTTAAATATCCTTAGTTGAAGAAAAAGCAATGCACATGGTGAGCCAATCACACGATGCTTCTATGTGCAGCAACCAATCAGCAGCTAGTGAGCATATCTAGATATGCTTTTCATCAAAGAATATCAAGAGAATAAAACAAATTAGATAATATAAGTAAATTAGAAAGATGTTTAAAATTGCATTCTCTTTCTAAATCATAAAAGAAAAAATGTGGCTGGCATGTCCCTTTAAGCTTATTTCTGTTTTTGTTCTTAATAAGGAACAGAAATCTAATTCTTCCTCAAGTAATATGTTTCTAATTGGAAGCTTTCTTCAACATGGAATGAATTCAAGCCATTTAAGAGATCAAAGCCAGCCCCCAAAATTCGCATGAAGGTGCGGCACTTATTCCAGCTTAGCTGGTAGGGGGCAGGTTAAGTTTTTTCTAAAGTTGTTTGGTTCAATTCGGTCCAAACTCCTTAGATTGGGGTACAGAATAGGATTCAGGGTAAGACCTGTGGGAAGTCTTTTTCTCTCTCACATATTCCAGCAATCCCAGTAAGGGCTCAGACTTTTCTGAAGTGTGTTTCAGACCTGGAGTTATCTGGGGTATTCATACCAGTTCCATTTCAGGAACGGGGTCTGGGATTTTATTCAGAACTATTCATTGTCCCAAAGAAAGAAAATCTTTTTAATTGTCATGTAAGAATACCATTTTTCAGAATAGTGATTATAAGGTCTATTCTGCCTTTTGTTCAGCAAGGGCATTATTTGCCCACGATAGACTTACAGCATGCATATCTTCATATTCGGTTTCATTCAGATTATTTTCATTTTCTGAAATTCTCTTTTTTTGGACAAGCATTACCAATTTGTTGCTCTTCCTTTCTGGCATAGCGACATCTCTAGGAATCTTTTCAAAGGTTCTCTATGTTTCTTTATTTGGAGGTTATCTTGGTACTTGCTCAGTCTTTTTGTTCTGCAGAATCTCATACGATTCAACTTCTGTTGTTTCTTCAAAGACAAGGGTCACCTTTTTTAGATTTCCAGATAGATTGTGTCAATGTCTTTGTCCCTAACAGACAAGAGACAATTTTTATTGGGTTCAGTTTGTTGGAACCTTCAGTCTCTATTATTTCCTTCAGTAGCTATATACATGGAAGTTTTAGGTCTCATGATTGCAGCATCGGACTCGATTCCCTTTGCTCATTTTCATATGAGACCTTTACAGTTTTTAATGCTGAATTAACGGTGCAGGGATTATACTAGGATATCACATTTAATATCCTTGAATCCCAATATTCAACTATCGCTGACTTGGTGGTTAGATCACCATTGTATTGTTCTACAGGTCTCTTTGGTTCATCCAACCTGGACCATGATCACAACAGATGCGAGTCTTTTAGGTTGGGAAGCTGTCTGGGGATCTCTGACAGCACAAGGGATTTGGAAATCTCAAGAGGCGAGATTACCATTCAATATTTTGGAACTTCGTGCGATTCTCAGAGCTCTTCAGTTTTGGCTTTTATTGAAGAGAGAGACATTTATTGGTTTTCAGACAGACAATGTCATAACTGTGGCGTATGTCAATCATCAGGGTGGGACTCACAGTCCTTAGGCTATGAAAGAAGTATCTCGGATACTTGCTTGGGCAGAATCAAGCTCCTGTCTAATTTCTGTGGTCCATATCCCAGGTATAGACAATTGGGAAGCGGATTTTCTCAGTCGTCAAGCTTTACATCCGGTTGAGTGGTCTCTCACCCAGATGTGTTTTTTCATTTTGTTCAGATGTGGGGCCTTCCAGAAATAGATATGATGGCATCTCATCTAAACAAGAAACTTCCCAGGTACCTATCCAGGTACAGGGATCCTCAGGCGGAAGCAGTGGATGCATTAACACTTCCCTGGAGTTATCATCCTACCTATATTTTTCCGTCTCTAGTTCTTTTTCCAAGAGTGATTTTCAAAATCATCATGGAGCAATCGTTTGTGCTGCTGGTGGCTCCAGCATGGCTGCACAGGTTTTAGTATGTGGATCTTGTTCGGATGTCCAGTTGCCAACCTTGGCCACTTCCATTAAGGCCAGACCTTATATCTCAAGGTTTTTTTTTTTTCATCAAGATCTCAAATCATTAAATTTGATGGTATGGAAATTGAACGCTTAGTGCTTAGTCATAGAGGTTTCTCTGACTCAGTGATTAATACTATGTTGCAGGCTCGTAAATTTGTCTAGAAAGATTTATTATGGAGTTTGGAAGACTTACATCTCATGTTGCTCTTCTCATAAATTCTCTTGGCATTCTTTTAGAATTCCTAGAATTTTACAGTTTCTTCAGGAGGGTTTAGATAAGGATTTGCCTGCAAGTTCTTTGAAGGACAAATCTCTGCTCTTTTTGTTCTGTTCCACAGAAAAATTGCTAAACTTCCTGATATTCATTGTTTTGTACAGGCTTTGGTTCATATCTAGCCTGTCATTAAATCAATTTCTCCTCCTTGGAGTCTTAATTTGTTTTTGAAGGCTTTACAGGCTCCTCCGTTTGAGCCTATGCATTCTCTGGACATTATATTACTTTCTTGTAAATTATTGTTTCTTTTGGCCATCTCATCTGCTAGAAGAGTTTCTGAATTATATGTTCTTTCTTGTGAGTCTCTTTTTCCGATTTTTCATCAGGATAAGGCGGTTTTGCGGACTTCTTTTGAATTTTTTCCTAAGTTGTGAATTCCAACAACATTAGTAGAGAATTTGTTGTATCCTAATCCTAAGAATTCTCTGGAGAGATCTTTACATTCTTTGGATGTGGTAAGAGCTTTGAAATATTATGTTGCAGCTACTAAAGATTTCAGAAAGACTTCTAGTCTATTTGTTATCTTTTCTGGTTCTAGGAAAGGTCAGAAGGCTTCTGCCTTTTCTTTGGCATGTTGGTTAAAGCTTTTTGATTCATCATGCCTATTTGGAGTCGGGTAATTCCCCGCCTCAGAGGATTACGGCTCATTTTACTAGGTCAGTTTCCACTTACTGGGCTTTTAAGAATGAAGCTTCTGTTTAACAGATTTGCAAAGCAGCAACTTCTTTGAATACTTTTACTAAATTCTACCTTTTTGATGTTTTTTATTCTTCAGAAGCAGTTTTTGGTAGAAAAGTACTTCAGGCAGCTGTTTCAGTTTGATTCTTCTGCTTATAATTTCAGTTTTTTCATTATAAAGATTAAAACTTTTGATTTGGGTTGTGGATTAATTTTACAGCGGAATTGGCTATCTTTATTTTTATCCCTCCCTCTCTAATGACTCTTGCGTTGAGTTCCACATCTTGGGTATTTGCTATCCCATACGTCACTAGCTCATGGACTCTTGCCAATTACATGAAAGAAAACATAATTTATGTAAGGAACTTACCTGATAAATTCATTTCTTTCATATTGGCAAGAGTCCATGAGCCCCACCCTTTTAATGGTGGTTATGATTTTTTTGTATAAAGCACAATTATTCCTTTCTTATCACCCCACTTCTTGGCTATTCATTAAACTGTATTGTGGGTGTGGTTGGGGGTGTATTTATAGGCATTTTGAGGTTTGGGAAACTTTGCCCCTCCTGGTAGGAATGTATTTCCCATACGTCACTAGCTCATGGACTCTTGCCAATATGAAAAAAATGCATTTATCAGGTAAATTCTTACATAAATTTTGTTTTTATATATGTGTATAAATGGGAATATGGGTTAAAGGAAATGAGAACACCCAAGCAGCGGATGCTGCTATCTATCCTCATGTGAAAAAACTTGTGTAGGAATATATATACTGTGAAGATGGAATGTAAAAAAATAAAAATATTGGAGATAGCAATACAAGAGTCAGTCAGGCAGTAGAGCAATATAATATAGAATAAAATAATGAATGAAAATTTAAGAGTTAAACTATAGGTGTCTTTTAGGTGTTTTTAATTAGGCCATTAGCAGCTATATAAAATGTCAGTGGAGAAGCAAAGAACTAAGTCTATGAGTACGGCTGAAACGCATTAGACTTTGTTGCTGACACCTTTTTTTTTGTGTGCTGTTTACTACTGCTTTTAAAGAACAAATTGAATGTAGTATTTAGAGGGTGCTAGGGGAAGCTAAAGATATCTTAATATGCTACCTTAGGCCTAGATTTGGAGTTTGGCGTTAGCCGTGAAAACCAGCGTTAGAGGCTCCTAACGCTGGTTTTAGGCTACCTCCGGTATTTGGAGTCACTCAAAATAGGGTCTAACGCTCACTTTTCAGCCGCGACTTTTCCATACCGCAGATCCCCTTACGTCAATTGCGTATCCTATCTTTTCAATGGGATCTTTCTAACTCCGGTATTTAGAGTCGTGTCTGAAGTGAGCGTTAGACATCTAACGACAAAACTCCAGCCGCAGGAAAAAAGTCAGTAGTTAAGAGCTTTCTGGGCTAACGCCGGTTCATAAAGCTCTTAACTACTGTTCTCTAAAGTACACTAACACCCATAAACTACCTATGTACCCCTAAACCGAGGTCCCCCCACATCGCTGCCACTCGATTAAATTTTTTTAACCCCTAATCTGCAGACCGCCACCTACGTTATACTTATGTACCCCTAATCTGCTGCCCCTAACACCGCCGATCCCTATATTATATATATTAACCCCTAATCTGCCCCCTCAACGTCGCCTCCACCTGCCTACATTTATTAACCCCTAATCTGCCGAGCGGACCGCACCGCTACTATAATAAAGTTATTAACCCCTAATCCGCCTCACTAACCCTATAATAAATAGTATTAACCCCTAATCTGCCCTCCCTAACATCGCCGACACCTAACTTCAATTATTAACCCCTAATCTGCCGACCGGAGCTCACCGCTATTCTAATAAATGTATTAACCTCTAAAGCTAAGTCTAACCCTAACACTAACACCCCCCTAAGTTAAATATAATTTTAATCTAACAAAATTAATTAACTCTTATTAAATAAATTATTCCTATTTAAAGCTAAATACTTACCTGTAAAATAAATCCTAATATAGCTACAATATAAATTATAATTACATTGTAGCTATTTTAGGATTAATATTTATTTTACAGGTAACTTTGTATTTATTTTAACCAGGTACAATAGCTATTTAATAGTTAAGAACTATTTAATAGCTAAAATAGTTAAAATAATTACAAATTTACCTGTAAAATAAATCCTAACCTAAGCTACAATTAAACCTACCACTACACTATCAATAAATTAATTAAATAAAATACCTATAATTATCTACAATTAAACCTAACACTACACTATCAATAAATAAATTAAATACAATACCTACAAATAACTACAATGAAATAAAGTACAAAAAATAAAAAAGAACTAAGTTACAAAAAATAAAAAAATATTTACAAACATAAGAAAAATATTACAACAATTTTAAACTAATTACACCTACTCTAAGCCCCCTAATAAAATAACAAAGCCCCCCAAAATAAAAAAATGCCCTACCCTATTCTAAATTACTAAAGTTCAAAGCTCTTTTACCTTACCAGCCCTGAACAGGGCCCTTTGCGGGGCATGCCCCAAGAAGTTCAGCTCTTTTGCCAGTAAAAAAAAACATACAATACCCCCCCCCAACATTACAACCCACCACCCACATACCCCTAATCTAACCCAAACCCCCCTTAAATAAACCTAACCCTAAGCCCCTGAAGATCTTCCTACCTTGTCTTCACCCTGCCAGGTTCACCGATCGGTCCAGAAGAGCTCCTCCGATGTCCTGATCCAAGCCCAAGCGGGGGGCTGAAGAGGTCCATGATCCGGCTGAAGTCATCATCCAAGCGGGAGCTGAAGAGGTCCATGATCCGGCTGAAGTCTTCATCCAAGCGGGGCAGAAGAGGTCTTGCATCCGATTGAAGTCTTCATCCAAGCGGGATCTTCTATGGTCATCCATCCGGAGCGGAGCGGCAGTATCCTGAAGACCTCCGACGCGGAACATCCATCCTGGCCGACGACTGAACGACGAATGATGGTTCCTTTAAATGACGTCATCCAAGATGGCGTCCCTCAAATTCTATCAGCCAATCGGAATTAAGGTAGGAATATTCTGATTGGCTGATGGAATCAGCCAATCAGAATCAAGTTCAATCCGATTTTTCTTATGTTTGTAAATATTTTTTTATTTTTTGTACTTTAGATAGTTTATTTCATTGTAGTTATTTCTAGGGTTAGACTTAGCTTTAGGGGTTAATACATTTATTAGAATAGCGGTGAGCTCCGGTCGGCAGATTAGGGGTTAATGTTTGAAGTTAGGTGTCGGCGATGTTAGGGAGGGCAGATTAGGGGTTAATACTATTTATTATAGGGTTAGTGAGGCGGATTAGGGGTTAATAACTTTATAATAATAGCGGTGCGGTCCGGTCGGCAGATTAGGGGTTAATAAGTGTAGGCAGGTGGAGGCGACGTTGTGGGGGGAAGATTAGGGGTTAATAAATATAATATAGGGGTCGGCGGTGTTAGGGGCAGCAGATTAGGGGTACATAAGGATAATGTAAGTAGCGGCGGTTTACGGAGCGGCAGATTAGGGGTTAAAAAATAAAATGCAGGTGTCAGCGATAGCGGGGACGGCAGATTAGGGGTTAATAAGTGTAAGGTTAGGGGTGTTTAGACTCGGGGTACATGTTAGGGTGTTAGGTGCAGACTTAGGAGGTGTTTCTGCATAGCAAAGAGCTGAACGCTGCTTTTTTGCAGGTGTTAGGTTTTTTTTCAGCTCAAACAGCCCCATTGTTTTCTATGGGGGAATCGTGCACGAGCACGTTTTTGAGGCTGGCCGCTTGCGTAAGCAACTCTGGTATTTATGGGCCTTTATGTGGACTCTCAATACCAGAGTTATTTTTATGGTGCGGCCAGAAAAAAGCCGGCGTTAGCTACGCGGGTCCTTACCGACAAATCTCCAAATCTAGGCCTTAGATAGGTGTTAAAGAGTATTAGCCTTATTGAGACTGTGATTGTCTGTACGTATATTTATATAGACTAAACCACAAATTCAATACCCAAGGATTTCTAAATGATGACTATAGATTGGTGTAAATATAGATTCGTCTTAATTTAACTGGATATGTTTGTATGCAATATTATAAAATGTGCCCCAAGCAGAGTAGGCAAAGATTATTACAAATTTATTTACAAAGATACTTCAGGTTTAGTATACATTCACAATAGTAAAATTTGGGACGTCTCCCATACAAATAGGACCACTCCTAAAGAATGGCATATAAAAATATAAAAACACTATCAAATTACAATAAAATGATAAAGCAAAAATAAATTCCAACTGATCAGGGGTCATATAGCAGATAAAATCAATGTATATGTATAAACTCTTCCAAATTAACACATCTGGATAAGTGGATACCCTATGTTAGTATAGCCAGCTATATAAATAACATATACCATTAACTAATTAAACAAATATGTATTCAGAGGTTATAAACCGCATACCACCATAGGAAAAATTATATATTATTCAGCCATTTTAGAACTCATCCACTTCTGATTAAATATATCTTTAAGACGTACTGGTAGAAGTTAGTATTGCAGGACATAAACACACTTATGGCGCCACTTTGAAGCGCCAAGTAAAAGCAATGTCTCTTATTGCAAGTCTCTTATAACGAGTTTCCCACTTCAGATTGTGGTAGCATACATTACTATTGCAAACATATTATTCTCAAGGTCATAAGTGAACTGTTCCACAGGTAGTGACACTTTGTATCAGCAGTTTTAGTTTACCTGCATGAGCTATGCTCCTAGCTCTTGTTTCTTACCGCAGTTTTTCAAGCGTGTGTTTGGCGTGTTGTGTGGCTCCTCTGTGGTGATCCCGTGACTTTACCTTAATTCACAGCTCCAATCAGCTATGTAGCGGTTCTGGTTAAGGGCTGGATTGGATACAAAAGAACTTTTCAAAAGTAATAGCAACCTTAAAAAATTGCAACACAAAGGCCCCTATTTAAGAAAGGTCTTGCGGACCTGATCCGACACTGCGGATCAGGTCCGCAAGACCTCGCTGAATGCGGAGAGCAATACGCTCTCCGTATTCAGCATTGCACCAGCAGCTCACAAGAGCTGCTGGTGCAACGCCGCCCCCTGCAGACTCGCGGCCAATCGGCTGCCAGCAGGGGGGTGTCAATCAACTCAATCGTACTTGATCGGGTTGATTTCTGGCGATTCCTGTCCGCCTGCTCAGAGCAGGCGGACAGGGTTATGGAGCAGCGGTCTTTGTGAAACACGGGCCATCAAGCTCCTTTCGGAGCTTGATAGATAGGCCCCATTATCTCCTTGCACTTAGTGCTGATAGCATGCAAGTAGTGTTGCACAGAGCATATATTATAACCCGGGTTATTTTTAAATGCTCCAGAATGCTCAAAAGATTAGACACTGGATCAGAAGTTATCCGTAGATTTGTGCCTGTGTATTAGTAATCAGAAATGTTCAGCCTGTATTCCATCAACATGTTTCACCCTATGCTGGGCTTTTTCAAGGATAACTTCTGATAATCTTTTGAACATCGTGGAACATTTAAAAATAACCCGGGTTATAATATATGCTCTATACAACACTACTTGCGTGCTATCAGCACTAAGTGCAAGGAGACTTTGTGTTGCAATCTTTTAAGGTTGCTATTACTTTTGAAAAGTTCTTTTGTATCCAATCCAGCCCTTAACCAGAACCGCTACATAGCTGATCGGAGCTGTGAATTAAGGTAAAGTCACGGGATCACCACAGAGGAGCCACACAACACGCCAAACACACGCTTGAAAAACTGCGGTAAGAAACAAGAGCTAGGAGCATAGCTCATGCAGGTAAACTAAAACTGCTGATACAAAGTGTCACTTTCCTGTGGAACAGTTCACTTACGACCTTGAGAATAATATGTTTGCAATAGTAATGTATGCTACCACATTCTGTAGTGGGAAACTCATTATAAGAGACTTGCAATAAGAGACATTGCTTTTACTTGGCGCTTCAAAGTGGCGCCATAAGTGCGTTTATGTCCTGCAATACTAACTTCTACCAGTACGTCTTAAAGATATATTTAATCAGAAGTGGATGAGTTCTAAAATGGCTGAATAATATATAATTGTTCCTATGGTGGTATGCGGTTTATAACCTCTGAATACATATTTGTTTAATTAGTTAATGGTATATGTTATTTATATAGCTGGCTATACTAACATAGGGTATCCACTAATCCAGATGTGTTAATTTGGAAGAGTTTATACATATACATTGATTTTATCTGCTATATGACCCCTGATCAGTTGGAATTTATTTTTGCTTTATCATTTTATTGTAATTTGAGAGTGTTTTTATATTTTTATATGCCATTCTTTAGGAGTGGTCCTATTTGTATGGGAGACGTCCCAAATTTTACTATTGTGAATGTATACTAAACCTGAAGTATCTTTGTAAATAAATTTGTAATAATCTTTGCCTACTCTGCTTGGGGCACATTTTTAAATATTGCATATAAACATATCCAGTTAAATTAAGACTAATCTATATTCACACCAATCTATAGTCATCATTTAGAAATCCTTGGGTATTGAATTTGTGGTTTAGTCTATATAAATATACGTACAGACAATCACAGTCTCAATAAGGCTAATTCTCTTTAACACCTATCTAAGGTAGCATATTAAAATATCTTTAGCTTCTCCTAGCGCCCTCTAAATGCTACATGCAATTTGTTCTTTAATTATATAACATACTTTGGAGGAAGGTGTATTTTTAGAAGGGTTTGATATCTATATTTTTTGGCCAGCGCAGTACTTACTAACATATATTTTTCTATACTACTGCTTTTAAGCTGATGGAATAAATAATTGATTTTTACTCCTTAATTGGGACCTTAAACTTTTTCTTTGGATTTTTACTATCACCAGTGTCCCAACTCATTAGGATGTTTTTCTATACGAGGATAAAGCCGCTGAAGAACCGATCGGTCTTGCAGTCATATGACTGTGTCATCATGTCACAGGACAGAAGATTGGGAATGGAGTGTTTGAGCAGATGCTGTAAGTGTTTGTTGATAACGGAATAGAGCGGTCTGTATATCGACCGGATCCGAAGCCGTAAGAGAGCTTTTTAGGGCTGAAGACTGGGAGCGGAGTTAATAAAGAAGGTTAGCAAGCCTGACTTTTCTTTCCCACAGCACGGAGGAATGAACAGGAAAAGGGAACGCCAGCAATAGAGCACATACCCGTTAACAAATCACAGTGCACAGAGAAGGTGAGTCTCCTGCTTGTATGCAGTATCTTATATAGGACATTGAAAGCCTTATCTGTAGACTCAAACAGAGGTGCTGTCTGTGTTTATTGAGACCCGCAATTAGGAGTATGGGAAATAGCGGGACTAGTATCAGCTCATAAGGCATTAGTTCCCTATATACTCCATACACCTCTTTTACAGCTCTCCACATTGTGCCCTTTGATGTTATTTGGCTATAATTCATGAGTTTTGAGGTATGTTTTCTATGTGAACGTTTGTATGTATTTAAGTATACATATGTGCACACATTCCTAAATACATACATATAAATAGATAAATACACACATACAAATATACACACATGTATATACAAGTTTGAGTCCTTCCCAGTCAAACACCTTGTCATACACCATATTCCTTTAAAAAAAAAAAAAATTTTTATTGAGGTAGCAAAACATACATAAACAACATCTGATACTGTCATGGCAACATGCTTATATGCATTTATCAAGTTTTGTGCATCTAATACATAGGCATGTCCTAGAGACCATAAGCGATACAAGGTCCTAACCAACAGGAGGTACAATAGGCCATGAGTGGCACCTCTTTTTATATATAAACATTTTAACATGGTCAAAAAAAAAACATCTCAACAAGTGGTAATCATAAGACCTAGCTTTGGTAGAAGGACTCTGAAAGAATAAAAAATAGGTCTTTGTATGTCCACAACATAGACATCAGAACATAAGCCAGTGATTTCCAACACAGAAGAAATACTTTTAGCCACCTGGTTCTTAATCTTCCCTCAAAATACTGGGAGGATTAGAAAATGTCTTCATATGTAAGGGTCACTGCAAATGTTATCACAGTAAATAATACTTTCCGATTAAACTCCTTTGGAACCTCTAGAAACTCTGAAAACACTTTCATAGTAAATAACATTAGAAAAACTTATAGAAATCTATTAAGCTACATACTTTCTGCTCAGAACTCACTTTTAGGAATCTAATAATTGTAAGATAATCTTCACTGACACATTCACCTCTGTGGGCAACTAATGCCACTCATGAGGTGACAATGTCAGGCATACAGGAAAAGACAAGAGACATTTGTATGCAACATGCCTAGACATATAAATCAGCTTTTTAAACATCTAATACACAGACATGTCCTAGATGATATATTTAATAGAACACAGGGAGGCTATAGTGTTGAAATAAGATACTAAGATTAAGAGTGGTATTCCAGAGCAACAGAGCGAATATAGTAAAAACAAGTTTATAGAGATAAAGGGCTCTGTGCCTCGGATGTGGCAGAGACTACCTAACTCTGCCTCTATATGCGGAGGGCTCAGAAGATCCCCTAACCGCAAATTTGTATAGTGAGGGGTGGAGCCAACACTAGGATAAGTTTCCCCTCCCCCCAAAGCAAAAAGAAGCATGGAGAGTAGTGCTGCCCATGCTTACGGAGGGTTAGAGTCACCCCCAACCATAAAAGATCTAGATATGGAGGGGTGAGCAAGTTTAAATTCATAGGGGGTGTATAATACAATTAAAGATCATGTACACCATGATAGTTAGATGGTTGTGCACAATATTTAGAGGTAAATTAATCAAACGAAAGTACATGAGCCTGTATGTGCAATCATATAGAGCCAGGGATAAGGATAATTGTCAAATATTTACAAGATAAACTATAGACATATCCCCGACTGTAAAATAAGCATAGGTCACCTCCAGCCAAATAGTAATATTAGATACCAAAGGTCACTTATGGCCTCAAAATCTAACATAACTGAATGGGTAAGGATCGTTCCTGGGCCACGTAAATATTAGGTGGTGAAATAGAACCTCCAAACCCATGAACAACTAAGCATATTAATATTAACTCCAGCATATTCTAGTTGTGAGAGTATATCTCAGTGCTTGTACCCTCTAAAATTCTCTAGCCAGGGTTAATAAAGGTGAACTTCCCTCCATCAAAAACTATATAGGCATAGTGAACTCTACCGTCCTGGCCGCGGACACTAGAGACACCGCCAAGGGTAGTGTATAGGCTGGGAGAGCGAAACCCTTAAGTCTCCTGTAGTTTTTACCCTAGTGAGGCAAGAATGGAGTCATGTGTGCAGAGGAAAACAAAACACCCAAAATATACTGAACCAAATATATGAACCTAACAGATATACATAGACGTGACATTCTATCCTATACAAAAAGTCTAGCACATTAAATTTTACTTGCATTAATACAACATATGCATGGTGGGAGGAGCTGTATCTCTTAGCTATTAAGAGGTGTGTTAGGAAAACAGCCCACTAAAGGCCAGACACATAAATTCTACCCCAGGCCGTCCAAGGACTAGCCAAAATATAGTCTATAATTTCAGACCTTATGGTCTTCATAATGAGTTTTAGCTATAAAACAAATCCTCTTACAGAGTCAGATGGTTGCTGCAGAAATAAATATTACAGCCTCCTTCAGATAGGGTATAAACATTTAGCCCACTCCCACTTTCAAGAGCTGGCATCTCACAATCTCAGCAGAGAAATCCATCCAAGAAAAAGAGGAAGGTCTATAACCCACTCTGAGATAGTTGTCAAGTGGAAGGGTAAATGCGGTTTGTCCCAGAGATCCAGAAATGTGCACAGATAGGATATGCAAAATTATGTTGATAGCTGGGACTTGTGCGCAATGTAACCCAATGCCCCAGTTTGTATAGATCCCCAAGACATTAGAATAGTAGCGGGTCAATGATACCCAGATCTCACCATCAGGGTCCCACACGTAGGAACCGACCACTCTCCCCTGCGCTTCTTCACAGGCAGCAGCGATATGTTTATCTTTCCAGGAATGTAGGCCAGTAGCTCCAGCAACTTCCCTGCCATTATTAAGGGGCTCTCTGATCATTTTCACATATTTCCAAAATGCCAACACTTTGCACTCTGTTGGAGCAGTTGGTTCACAGGCCCAGTTAACACTCTCCACCTTGTTGTCATCTGGCAGTTGCTCCATCACAAGCATAGTAGTTACTGCGGAAGTATTACTCCTGTTTAGCTGAATAGCATTGGGCTGCACATTGAGCTAACAGCTCACTCTCCATAACAGACTCGGTATCCCCCTTCTCTGTACTTTGGGCTCCTGCTATTGCTAAGATGCGATCAAATCTACTGATCATCTGTTGTTCAAATGTCACAAATAAAGCTTGCACTTTAAAATAGAGGTCTTCCTGCATCTTTAAAAAGATATTCTGCTGGACTTCCGGTGGGTGGCGTTCCAAGATGGCTGCATTCCTCTGAAGCTCTGTGATACTTAGAGAAAGAGAATCCTTATACAGCCTGAACTCCTTGCCATCTGCACCTCTCTTGACAGCTACGTGTCCGAGAAACAAGGCAGATAGAGAATATACCACCTTCTCTCCCACGGAAGTCATTTTAAGCATAATAAGCCGTTTGGCATAGTGGCGAGCTCTTAAGCGCCACGCTGTACATAATAATCCTCTCAGTTTTTTACTGATTTCTTTCTCCGATGGAGGCAGACCATTGTGTTACTGCACAGCTACTTGATATTTTCCTGCCCAGATTTGAACGTTTATCCTGTAACCTCACGGCTCTGCTGGGGGTGATTCAAGCAACGGGGGAGCCCTGCCTCAAGGCACCGGAGCATGTGCATGAGCGAACTTGCCTTTCGGTACAAGACCCGCAGCACTCATCTACTGCAACTCTACAAGACTCAGCAAGCCTTTTCTCAGACTTACCCGAGGGACCCCTGCCATGCCGCATGGAACGGGCTCACCATCCGCCTGCTGCGGCTACTGCGAGATTGGAGCGGCTGTGTGGAGTCTGTACAACAAGCGCCCCGGTGAAGGATCTGGGTGTTAAGAGGCAGAGCATAGAATCACCACTTATCCCTGAGCCGCCGCAGGACTTACCCACTGCACAAGCTGTGAGCTTGGCACTTATAATCGATGGTGACTTTTCTATTATCGCAAGTTTTGGCCCGCGATGGCCTCTTCCTGAAATATCACCAACACTCGCTGTGAAGCAGGTCCCCCTGCCACCGCAAAAAAGCTGCTATTTTCTGAGACAAGGGTATCAGGCAACACCCCGGGTTGGAGTCGGGTAATCTGTTTCTTGCCTAGGTCTCAGATGACTGTATATTAGAACAACCTTAAGAACTGACTCCCTCGCTCAGTCTTTATGTCACCGTAATGTACCCAGCATCTCTGACTATCTACATATAATCGCTCAGCTCCACCAAATATGTTAACATGTTGGCCAGCAGTTCATTTGACTGTTTTTTGTTTTTGTTTTAAAGAATGTTTTGTGTGTGTGTGTGTGTGTGTTAATGTTACACTTAGCTTTCATTGCTCTGTTATTATTAATTTATTTGAAGGTGCATTCTCCGGATTTCTTTATTTAATTATTTCTCTACATGGGCCTACATTGTTATCGCTATCCGGGGGTGGATTTGGATTCTCAACTGGGGACTGTGTAAAAAAGTGGTTCTATGTACGCTAAAATGTTCATTTGCTATAATTTTGTTAGGATGTATTAGCCTTGATAGCTGTTGGCTTCAGAGCTTACTGTGATCCACAATGTATAACATGGAAGCGGTAGTTTAAATTATTATTACCCTCGGCTTAGGTCCTCACTGTTAGTATTATGAGCATCTCACACGAACGGTACTTAGGCGCTTCACGCTCTGTGACACCTTTTTGAATAGAAACGGCCGGCCTGTGTCCACGGTGTCTTTAAATTTACCTCAAGCGTGGTGATCTCCACATCAGCAGAGACATAAAACACGAGCAAGCAACTTATGATTAGATATATGACAGAGCTACCCCTTTTTGAAAGTTGCTGAGGAATATGATCCTCTTTAGAATTTTCTTTATATGAGATTTAGTGACTACCCCACAAATGAATAATTTGGAATCTACCCCAAAGCCTCACCATATATTACCGCACAGTTCTTGTCCCATAATTTAAGCACCGGCAATTACTGACATAATGTCTGGTTATTTACCTGCTCCACTGTCTAAGCTAGGTCAGGTGATTTGGCTATCAGGGTTAGTTTAGGGAATTTTATTTTACTGTCTTATTATGTGTTGTGTGGCCTGTTGTGGTGTGTGTTATTAATATTAAAAACTAGGAAGTGCATGGGTCGGTGTAAATAGAAAAAAAAAAAGGTGGTTCTATGTATGCTAAAATGTTAATTCGCTATAATTTTGTTACAATATATTAGCCTTGATAACTGTTAGATTCAAAGCTTGCTGTGTAAGATCCACAATGTTTGTTGCTTCTATGTGAATAACTACTCCATTCAGAGGGGATCTTGACGCTTGCTATGTTCTGTTGACTTGGCTGTTTGTTCTATGTTTTGTTTTGTGTTAGTTTGAAAAATGAGGACCAGTAGGAGGATCCACATTATTAATTCAAGAATAGGCTCATCCTGAAAGCTGTATGGAAACAGATGTGCTTTATTATGTTTATGTATCAATCAATGTTCATCTTACTTCTACATGTTTATAACTCCTCGCTTAGTCCCCCATACTACATGAAGGTAGGAAACCCTCGTTAACACCACACCTGTAATTGTCTGGCCAAGTTTCCTACGTCACATCCTGGAGTAAATGTAGTATTAATATTTATCTGAAAGTATATGATGTAGGTAATCCCAAATAGTTTTAGTGTTTAGTTTTGGTTTTGTTTAGTTTTGTTGATAATATAAAAATTTAGAGGCATGGGCGCAACACAAGAAGATGATTGAACAAGCCTTATGTACCTCTCAATGCATAATTTTCTTCTAACCTTTTCAGAAATATTCTAATATATTGTTGCTTAGAATCTAGCACTTAAGTTGGAACTTATGCTTTTTAACTTTACCCTGAGTGTATGTGTATATATTCTCCTGCTCCTATGTCTCTTTAATAAAAAGAATTAAAAAAAAAAAAAGATATTCTACTGCGCTACTCTTGCTGTTTAAGTGGCGGTTTCACGCCGTCGGATCTGAGCCCAGGCACTTCCAGTCTCAACAACTGTATTTCCCGCCCTATCCACTGGGTACTTTATGATAGTGACGATCCATGTTTGCTTAGCCTCCCAAAAACTCCCCAATGCTGCGTCGCTGCTAACTTTTGAAGGCAGTATCATGTCCCTTGTAGCTTAGGGAGTAACGATCATATACATTTGTCCCTGGGCTTTTGCTTATACCGTCAGGATCTATCTTGGAAGCTCTCTGAGCATAGGAGCACTATTTTTTTTGTGGCCATGTCGGTTGCCGGCTGGCTCCGCCCCCCCCCTTAAAACAATTTAACACCACTTTTCTATTTTTAAAATAGAAACCGTTAAAATAGTTTTGTTCTATCGGAACAGCCAATAGAATGCGAGCTCAATCTGATTGGCTGATTGGATCAGCCAATCGGATTGAACTTGAATCTGATTGGCTGATTCAATCAGCCAATCAGATTTTTCCTACCTTAATTCCGATTGGCTGATAGAATCCTTTTAAGGGCTGGTAAGGTAATAGAGCTGTTAACTTATTATTTTAGAATAGGGTAGGGCATTTTTTTATTTTGGGGGCTTT
Organism: Bombina bombina; assembly: GCF_027579735.1. Lineage (NCBI taxonomy): Eukaryota > Metazoa > Chordata > Amphibia > Anura > Bombinatoridae > Bombina > Bombina bombina. The sequence continues at coordinate 227,382,854 of NC_069499.1, forward strand.
GTTATTTTTTTAGGGGGCTTAGAGTAGGTGTAATTAGTTTAAAATTCTTGTAATCTTTTTTTATTTTTTGTAATTTAGTGTTTGTTTGTTTTTTGTAATTTAGTTTAGTTGATTTAATTGTAGGTAATTGTAGGTAGTTTAGTTAATTAATTTATTGATAATGTAGTGTTAGGTTTAATTGTAACTTAGGTCAGGATTTATTTTAGAGGTAATTTTGTAATTATTTTAACTAGGTAGCTATTAAATAGTAAATAACAATTTAATAGCTATTGTACCTGGTTAAAATAAATACAAAGTTGCCTGTAAAATAAATATAAATCCTAAAATAGCTACAATGTAATTATTCGTTATATTGTAGCTATATTAGGGTTTATTTTACAGGTAAGTATTTAGCTTTAAATAGGATTATTTTTTTTAATAAGAAATAATTTATTTCGTTAGATTAAAATTATATTTAACTTAGGGGGGTGTTAGGGTTAGGGTTAGACTTAGCTTTATGGGTTAATACATTTATTAGAGTAGCGGCGAGGTCCGGTCGGCAGATTAGGGGTTAATACTTGAAGTTAGGTGTCGCAGATGTTAGGGAGGGCAGATTAGGGGTTAATAAAATTTATTATAGGGTTTGTGAGGCGTGAGTGAGGCTGATTAGGGGTTAATACATTTATTATAGTGGCGGAGAGGTCCAGTCGGCAGATTAGGGGTTAATAAGTGTAGGTAAGGTAGTGATGACGTTGGGGGGGTAGATTATGGGTTAATAAATATAATATAGGTGTTGGCGATGTTGTGGGCAGCAGATTAGGGGTACATAGGGATAATGTAGGTTGCGGCGATGTCCGGAGCGGAAGATTAAGGGGTTAATAATAATATGCAGGGGTCAGCGATAGCGGGGGCGGCAGATTAGGGGTTAATAAGTGTAAGGTTAGGGGTGTTTAGACTCGGGGTACATGTTAGAGTCTTAGGTGCAGACTTAGAAACTGTTTCCCCATAGGAAACAATGGGGCTGCGTTAGGAGCTGAACGCTGCTTTTTTGCAGGTGTTAGGTTTTTTTTCAGCCCAAACTGCCCCATTGTTTCCTATGGGGGAATCGTGCACAAGCACGTTTTTCAAGCTAGCCGCTACCGTAAGCAACGCTGGTATTGAGAGTTGAAGTGGCAGTAAATATGCCTGTACGCTCCCTTTTTAGAGCCTAACGTAGCCCTTCAGAGAACTCTAAATACCAGCGTTATTTAAAAAGTGCGGGGGGGGGGGGGAAACACGCGTAGCTAACGCACCCCTTTGGCCCCAAAACTCTAAATCTAGCCAAAAGTGTTCTATATGAATCTTGAAAGTGTAATTTTAAACCATTTTTTTAAAAAAACTCTTGAATTAGAAACATTTTTTGCCATTGAAATTACAATAGGGATCTATTTGTTTATTTTACAGACATAGGTCTGAATATCTCTTTTACTATCTTAAAAAATAATTGATAATTTAGTAACCCAAAAATTTTTATAAACTGGCAAAGGTATCTATTTGTATGGTATATTCAATTTTATCCTTATTTTAACTAAATAATAAACCATGTACAACACTGAAAAATGCTATTAAAACTCTCATTACAATCTTTTTATATGATTTAAAACAATCTTCTATGATCAGTTTAGTGTACACCAGCTATGTATCAAGCTATTTGATAATGATCATGGGATTATGTGTGATGTATTGCATGTGACACCCAAACACATTCACTTCTTAATGACGAAGTGATTAATTGATTATACAACAAAAGCAGCTGCATAAAACAGGAATTAGTGGCAAGATTACATTATCTGGGAAATATACAGGCATCAATTTCAATGTGTAGCATTGTGGGTCAATTTCATTATTCATTATTTGTGGCTTTTTTTTTTTTTTAAAGCCAGCACAGTAAAGTACCATAGCTATTTATATTTTGTTTTGTTTTGCTTTTTATTAATTAAATTTTGTTGAAAAATCTAGGTCAATTGCATCTTATACGACTGAGAGGGCTACTCCAAGTTTTCAAAAGCTCTGCACAGTATTTTGTGCCCACATCAGAAGTGTATAATTGTAATGTGCGTATGAGAGTTTGTGAATTAAAGGAGAAATGGTGGGTGAGAACACATGGTAAGTGTGTTGTTGTGTGGTATGAAAGAAATGTAGATTATGTGGTTAAATATGTTTAAATATAAAGGTTCTGAACACACTACTAGTCTCCAACCCCTTCAACCGACTGCTGATGTCCAAAACCCTCAAAACCACAGATTCATCTTTTTTGCTCCTGCTGCTGAGGAAGAAGTTTCTGCCCTTATATCCTCATTTCACCTCACTACCTGTCCCCTTTGATCCCATCCCCTCAAAACCTCTGCCCTCCCTCTCTCCTACTCATTCCTTTTCTCACACATATTTTTAATCTCTCCCTCAGCACTGATATATTTCCCTCATCCCTTAAACATGCACTAATCACACCAATCATCAAAAAAAATCTTCTCTTGATCCATCATCCCCATCCAACTATCACCCTATTTCCCTACTCCCCCTTGCCTTAAAACTTTTGGAAAGGCTTGTATATACACGTTTATCACATTTCCTCACATTAAGCTTCCTCCTTGATCCATTGCAATCTGGATTTTGCCTCCAACACTCCACAGAAACTGCACTCATTAAGGTTACTAATTACAGAAAAATCGGTTAATCCTTCTTAATCTGTCTGCAGCCTTTGACACTGTTGATCACACTTTCTCCAAACCCTCCAATCCTTCGGCATCTGTGACATTGCTCTCTTGTCACTCTCCTCTTACTGTCTAACTGGACATTTAGTGTAACCTCCTCTGGTTGGGGTACCACAAGGCTTTGTCCTTGGTCCCCTTATCTTCTCAATGTATACATTATTCTCACGTTCCTTAATACAGCCCTATGGGTTTCAATATCATTTGTATGCCGATGATACCCAAATCTAGATCTCTTCACCAGACATATCCCCTTACTTACTAACTTGTGTCACTAACTGTCTTTCTAATATTTCATACTGGATGTCCTCTCACTACCTTAAACTAAATCTCTCAAAAACTCAGCTCTTTATTTTCCCCCTTCTTCCAATATCCCTACCCCTCATCTTTCTCTAACTGTTGATAATAACATCATCATAAGACTTTAATCCACTCACTAATCATTTCCCGCCTTGACTATTGCAACTCCATCCTTTCCGGCCTCCCTAGCTGCCGTCTATCTCCCTTACAATCCATAATAAATGCCTCTGCCAGGCTAATCTTCCTTACACGTCACTCCTCACCTGCGGCACCTCTCTGCCAGTCCCTTCACTGGCTTTCTCTAACCTCCAGAATAAAACACAAAATCCTGATTCTAACTTTTATAGCTCTCAATAACACTGCTCCATTCTATTGGGTAGATTTAACAAGCAGCGGATGCTGCTATCTACCTCCATAGTTTCCAGATCGTTGGAAACATAAGTTAAGAAGCAGTGGTTGTAAGTTCGCTGCACCTTAACTCGTTTGCAACCTCTGAGGCGGCGGACAGCAATCAGCCCAATCGGATGAAATCGGGATGAATGACACCCCGTGATAGCAGCTGATTGGCCCTGAATCTGCAGGGGGCGGCATTGCACAAGCATTTCACTAGATTTCGGACGAACATGATCCGCTACAGCGTATCATGTCCACCTGCATCATAATAAATGGGCCCCTAAATCTCCAACTAAGGGGTCGATTTATCATCAGTCTCTCTAACATGATCTGCTCAGTGAATCATGTCCGACAGACATCGATCTCGCATTTATCATTGCACAAGCAGTGCCGCCCCCTGCAGATTTGAAGCTAATTGGCCGCTAGCAGGGGGTGTCAATCAGCCCAATCGTCTTTAGACCGCTGCTTCATAACTGCTGTTTCTGGCGAGCTCCATTCGGAGCTTGATCATTCGGCCCCCCTAGTCTCCAGATACTCTCCCTCCCATCCCCTTTGCTCTGCTCATGACCTCCTTCTCTCCTCCTCTCTTGTTACCTCCTCACACTCCCATCTACAGGACTTCTCCAGACTGGCCCCTTTTTTGTGGAACTCTCTGCCTCGCTTCACAAGACTCTCTCTTAGTTTTCAAACTTTCAAGCACTCCGTAAAGACTCTACTGTTCAGGGATGCATATAATATAAACTAAAATGTATCCCATTGAACCCCCTTACCATGTAAGCCTACGAGCCTAGCTGCTTTGTAGATCACCTTCATGAGAGCTGATTTAAAGCAGTAAAACTCCTGGCAGGGCCCTCTATCCCTATCGCTCCCATAATTGTTACCTTGCATATTAGACCCATGTTTTTAGCGCTGCTGAATCTGTTGGCACTTTACAAATAACTGATGATAATATTAATAATATGATATAATAATTCCCTTTCTATATAGAATGCTGGGGTTCAAGAAAGCTTTCAAGTTTCACTTGCAGCCCTAAAGTCATCCCTTGCCTATTATTTATATATATATAGATATGTAAAGGGTGACACTAAAACAGGTGCATTGATCTAACTTATCACTTGAGGGTGAGGTTATCCTTTTCTCCTCAAACTGATAGAAGCCAAATTATACAATATATGCCCATAAGTATGTGGACCGGACCATCATGCCTATATAAGTTTGCTGGACATTCCAAAACCATGGGTATTAATATGGAGTTGCGCCCCCCCCCTCCTTGTGCATCTATAACAGCTGCAAATCTTATATATATATTTTAATTTCATTGTTGAATACATAAATTGTTTATTTGTTGTTTTAATACAATTCTTATTTTTATGCTTTTGTACTTTCATTGTGTTTATTACACTGCTTATTGCCGTTTTTTACCATATATAATTCCTAATTTTCATGTCTTATCAAGTTGCTTTCTTCTGTATTAAACTCACAGTTCGTTTGGTAATTTATTACTTCCTTTATATTTTCGTTGCATTTTTAACTTTCATTACTTGTCTCCTTGCTCCTCCGGTTACCCTGTCCTTCTGCAAGGGTTTATTCATAGTCGGCCCTTATCTCCGCCCCTGTTAGTGACGCATCACACTTTCTTTTCCCGCCCTCAGATCCGCCTCAGTCCTGTCACTTTCAGTCATCCCTTCAGCCATTCCTGCTTATTAACAAATTTAGCAACTTTTGTTGCAAATCGTTTAATTTTTTATTTTAACATTGTGTCATATTTCTTTTTGTTAAGTATTTGGTAGCTTCCCAAACTCTTAACTTTTGATATAGCTGTGTGGTTAGCTTGTCAGGTTTTATTATACAAGGTCCTCAGTTCGATTCCCTGTAACTGTCTAGAAATATATAATTTGGTTTTAGTTTTTTATTCAAAATTTATTCTAATTCAATTATATATATTTACTAAGCTGAATATTAATTTTATTATTTCAACATCATTATAATTTGCTTATTTTAACATGTCTAATGAAAACATTTCTGATGTTTCTAATAAATCTTTACAAGACATTATGTCTTCTATGGCTTCCCTTCAACAACAGATGCAGTCTGTAATGGTTGCAGTTAATACCTCTGGCCAAATTCACAGAAAAGCAACCAGTAAAAGAAAACATTTAAATTCTAATCCTAATGAAAATTCAACTGTCATTTCTACTGATAAATTAAATAAAAGTCTGCAAAGTTCAGACAATGAGTGAGCGCTTATAAAAAATTTACAAAATGATTCCTCTGAGGATTTTGATAATGTTTCTTTTAAACCCAAGAAACAAAAACTAAAGCGCAAGTTTTATGTTGACACTGTTTCAACAACTGAGTCAGACGACTCCTATACTTCTGACAAATTTTATGATAATGATGAAAATAAAGATGAAAATAAAGATGAAAATAATGATTCTCTTTATGAGGATGTTTCAGACTCATCATCCTCAAACAATGATTCCCCTAAATATAAAAGATCTAAGAAATCTAATAAATCCAAAAAACCTATATTATTAGATAATGCTGGGGAATCTTATTTAGACCCCGATGACATAGAACATCCCAGGTCCTCTAATTGGAGACCGTCTAAAAGAGTTTCTAAGTTTGTTGCTTTCTATATAAGAAGACCTCTTTCTAAAAAAATCAAAGAGTATTTTAAGGGCTGAGTGCCCTAGGCCAGAGTTACCTAGCTTGGCTCATGCCACTCCTGAAATTGACCTTAACTTATTAAAATTTATTGGGACCAAGAATTTTAATATCAGAAAAGGACCTGACAGGTTTCTAAAGGCCTGCCAAGACAAATTGTTGGACACTCTGGGTCCAGTTACCAAATTATTAGAGTTGTCTGAGGACGCAATTTCTAAAGATTCTCAGGTTGACCCTTCAGTGATTAAACAATGGGTTCAACGTTTAGTATATTTAGTTGGTGATTCCAATTCTGCAATATCCTGTCAAAGAAGGAGACTTCTACTAAGGAAAATTGATCCCAAATTATCTGACTTTGCACCCAAAGAAATGGGAAAAAAGGCTAAAGGCTTTTTATTTGGGGATGCTGGATTAAAAGAATTATCTAATTATGTTTCTTCCTTGATCTCCCTTAATAAGATTAAGACCCAAACAAAGAAAATTTTTAATCAAAACAATAGAGTTTTTGACAGGGCCGGGAAAGGAAGAGGCCGCTTTCCTGGCCGCTCAGTTTTTACCTCAAGGCCTTTCTTCCAGAACAACCAAGTGCCACCAACACCATTCAACAACTTCTTTCCTACAAGAAGTAGACAATGGCCTTCCAGAGCATTCAGAGGGAGACCTTCTAGAAGACCCTTCTCAAGTAAGTTTGAACATTTATCATTCCATACCTTTTTTTCCTCAAAAAGTAGGAGGCAGACTTGCCCTATTTATCCACAATTGGGAAAAAATAACACAAGATCCATGGGTACTTCAATCAGTGTCAGGTCTTCATCTAAATTTCATATCAACCCCCTATCAGTTTTGCTTTCCAAATCCAATTTACTTCTCCCTTTCAGACTATCTACTTCTAGACCAAGAGATTTCAGATTTAGCCAAAAAACAAGCTATAGAATTAGCCCCACCAGGAAAAGATTCTTTCATCAGCAACATGTTTCTGGTCAAAAAGAAAGAAGGCTCTTTTCGCCCTGTTATAAACCTAAGAAATCTAAATTTCCATCTAGAATACAATCATTTCAAAATGGAAGGAATTCATCTCCTCAGGGACTGTCTTCTTTCAAAGGATTGGTTAGTCCGTCTAGATTTGAAGGGTGCTTATCTTTCTGTTCCCATTCATCCTTCTTTCAGAAATTTTTTGAGATTTCTTTGGAGAAACAACCTTTGGCAATTTACATGCCTTCCTTTTGGACTTTCTTCTGCACCCTGGGCATTTACGAAGATACTTCGTCCTGTTGTTGCTTGGCTCCGTATGAGGGGTGTTCGTCTTATAATTTATTTAGACGACATCCTGATCATGCATCAAGAGCATCATTGCTTAATTTCTCATCTCAACTTAACCATAAATCTCCTTCAGAACTTGGGTTTTGTTATCAATTTCGACAAATCAGAAATCAATCCTTCCCAGTCTCTAAAATTTCTTGGTTTTCTCATAGACTCCCATTCTGCAACTTTGAGTCTTCCTTCAGACAAAATAAACAAAATAAAGAAAGAAATATCTTCTTTACTCAAGAGACCTCTTTTTCCGATCCGGACTTTAGCCCGTATTATTGGGCTACTTTCCTCATCTATCCAAGCGATTTTTCCAGCTCCCCTTCATTACAGGGCTCTTCAAAGATTGAAGATATTTTATCTTCGACAAGGTTTCTCTTATTTTCACAAGATCTCTTTGTCCAAAGAAGCAAGATCAGAATTATTATGGTGGTTAGCCAATTTAGAGGCTTGGAATGGGAGAGCCATTTTTGGTTGTTCTCCCGAGATAATACTGGAATCAGATGCCAGCAATTCAGGTTGGGGAGCCAGATTGGGTTCTTTCATCACAGGAGGAAAATGGTCTTCAGAGGAAAAGAATCTGCATATAAATTGTTTAGAACTTTTAGCAGGTTCTTTTGCTGTAAAGAGTTTTATTCATTCAGATCGTCCCATTTCTGTCTTACTCAAGATGGACAATATTTCTGCGGTCAGGTATCTCAACCGTTTAGGAGGTACTACATCAAAAATATTATCAGACCTAACTTCAGATTTTATTCATTCCTGCTTGGACCACAACATTCATATCCAAGCAGAGTATATTCCGGGTCAGAACAACATCATGGCAGATTGGGGTTCTCGTCACCTTCAAGACTCCAGCGATTGGAAACTGAATCCCAAAATTTTTCGAATTCTGTTTTTCCGCAGAGGTCCTTTTTCCATAGACCTCTTTGCCTCCCGATTGAATCATCAACTGACTCCGTATTACAGTTGGAGGCCAGATCCCTTTGCTCTAGCAACGGATGCTTTCCTTCAGGAATGGCCAGAGAAGGGAGCTTATGCATTCCCTCCTTTTTCAATGATCCCACGGACAATTTCGTTTGTCAGGAGGAATCTTATTTCAATTCTTCTCATAACTCCATGGTGGTCAGCTCAGTCATGGTTTCCAGCTCTTCTAGAAATGACAACCCCACAACCTTGTGGTTCAAGGATCCCTTCATCTGATTGCTTGGATGATTTCAGGGGTTCCTGGTCGTTCGAAGGTCTTTCGGAAGAGGCTAAATCGCTACTCCGAGAATCTTGGGCACCAGTTACTAAGAAATTATACAGATATGCATGGCTCAGATGGTCTGATTGTTGCAGTGGCAGAAATTTGGATCCCTTTTCAGCTCCTGTGAATGAAGTCATTAACTATTTAACATCTTTATTTAAATCAGGTTTAGCATATAGGTCTATTAATATTGCTAGATCTGCAATATCAGCCGGACATTACCTTATTGCTGATATTCCTGTTGGTCAGTTATCCTCTGTTAAAAAACTACTTAAGGCCATTAGAGTTAAAAAAACTCCTGTTCCTAGACATTCTTATTTCTGGGATGTAGATTTATTAATCAATCTGTTTAATAATTGGCCTCTTAATAAAGACCTTTCTCTCAAACAGTTAACTTGTAAATTAGCCACTTTATTATGTTTACTTTCCTGTAAAAGGGTTTCTGATGTTAGAGCTATAGATTATAATTCCAAGATGTTTACTCCTCAAGGTGTAGTTTTCTCTTTATCTAGAAGAACTAAATCTTTATCCTCCTCTATCTTTTATCCTTACTTTTTTGAGTATCCTAAATTATGTGTGGTTTCTTGTCTGAAAGAGTATGAATCCAGAACTTTACCTTTCAGATTATCTTCCTCCACTTCTCAACTTCTTGTTTCTTTTGTTGCTCCCCATCTTTCTGTTTCTACTGCTACAATTAGTAGATGGGTTAAATGGATTATGTCTTTAGCAGGTGTAGAAGACAAATTTTCAGCTCATTCAGTTAGAGGAGCTTCTGCTTCTAAAGCATTTATCAAGTCTGCTTCATTACAAGAAATTCTTAATGCAGCAGATTGGTCCTCTGATTCGGTTTTTCGTCAGTTTTATTTTAAACCAATTTCTTCCATTCAACATAGTCTTTTATCATAATCATTTTGCTTTAAACTTGCAAAATAGGAGTCTCTGTCCTTGTAATAAAATGACGATTATCCTAACATATGTGACGATATAATCTAGATTTTATTAAAGAGACAGAGACGAGTATTTTCCCTCCCTTTTATTTATATGTACTTAATTATATTATTTACATTTTTCCCTCCCAATTATTTGTGGGTGTATTATATTCTATGTTATTATTATTATTTATATTTTATATTTTTCAGCTCAGAATTCTTCAAATCCAGGATTCCAGCAATAATCAAACCCTGATACCTCATGCAATATCACAAGATTCTTCTATTCTACAGAAAGTCTCCGGATCGCTTCAAGAAGTTTCTTATCATCTATGGAATCAACTTCTATCAATCAAGTTTCCTGTTCTCATCACAGTGCTGTTTTGTATTTTTGCCTGTGTATCTGAGTTTTGTTTCTTTTTTGTTCCTACTTTCTTTTTATTATTAGCAGCAAAGTTCAAAGAGGATTAGCTTTTGGCACTGTTACCTCTTATACCTATGCATGTTATCTTATTGGCTGTTATCTAGTTACATAACCTGTTACTGTAACCTCATTGGTTGAATTTTTCTGTATTATTTATTCAAATTTTTCAATGCTTTTAATTGCTGTCTGTTCAGTAAAGGAAAAGTTATTGCAAAATACTCGTCTCTGTCTCTTTAATAAAATCTAGATTATACCGTCACATATGTTAGGATAATCGTCATTTTGCTACCAGAGGCCCTTTGGAACTCTGTAGTGAATGATGCAACAGATGATTGGTGATTTTTACATACAAGCTTTAGTACTTATAACAAATTGCTAAACTGTTGTATGCAACACATTTCTAAAGTGCTAATAAAAATATTGTATATATATATAAAATGCTGGACTGCAGGGGATATTTATAAAAAATGTTGCTGTTTTGTTTGAGAAATGGCTTTTCTTTAGTGGAAAAACACCTCTATTTTGGGTAATTGCTCATTGCTCAATGTACTCATAGTCTTGAACATTCAGACATTAGGCTATTGATTAGTATTGGATTGTAAACACATATTTCAAACCAAAGGGTTTAATAAAGCTGAGTAATATTTCTTATTAAATAGGAAGGGTTGAAACAATGTGTTTGTGCTTAATATGTAACCTGCATTAAAGGGACAGTAAAATCAAAATAAAACTTTAATGATTCAGATCACTTTTAAACAACTGTCTAATTAATTTCTATTTTCAAATTTGTATAATATTGCTATAATCGCAATGCTGCAAACACTGCTGTTAGATGGCTAAAGACACATAGACATTCCTGAGCTCACCTAGGATGAAGAGAAAAAATCGACAATAAAAGTAAACTGGAAAGTTGCTTAAAATTTCATGTTCTATCCAGTCCATTTAAAGGGTCATGAAACCCAAAATTCTTTCAGGATTCAGATAGAACATACAATTTTAAACAAATTTCCAATTGACTTCTATTATCTAATTTGCTTCATTATATAGATATCCTTTGTTGTAGATATAGCAATGCACATGAATGAGCCAATCACAAGAGGCATCAGTGTGCAGCCACCAATCAGCAGCTTCTGAGCCTAGTTAGACATGCTTTTCAATAAAGGATATCAAGAGAATGAACCAAATTAGATAATATAAGTAAATCAGAAAGTTGTTTAAAATTGCCTGCTCTTTCAATATCATGAAAGAAAAATTTGTGCTTCGTGTCCCTTTAACTTTAATCATAACTTTACTGTCCCTTTAAATGCAAAAATAAAAACATAAGCACTATGGAGCCTATTTATTAATATGCGAGCGGACATGGTACGATGTAGTGTATCATGTCCAGCGCACATCAATAAATGCCAACAGCATATGCTGTCGGCATTTATCATTACACAAGCAGTTCTTGTGAACTGCTTGTGCAATGTTGCCTCTAACAGGGGGTGTCAATCAGCCAGATCGTATAGGATCGAGCGGATTAATCTCCGCAGCCTCAGAGCAGGCGGACAAGTTATGGAGCAGCGGTCTTTAGACCGATGCTTCATAACTGCTGTTTCCGGCGAGCCTGAAGGCTCGCGTGGAAACAGGGGCATCAAGCTCCATTCGGAGCTTGATAATTTGGCCCCTATGAGTACCCTCTGACAGGTAAATCTGTAAGTTATGTGTGAACTTGTAAAGGGGCATTAAGATAAGTGGTTTTACATATCCACAATATATATCAGCATTTTTGTATGACACATAAAACAAAATATTAAAAGCAATATCCAGTGTCACAAAATATAAAATAGTTACATGACATTTAAAACTGAGCAATAAGCCTACGTGCTTTAACTTGCAAAAGACATGCCCCTTCTTCCATTTTCAATATAAGTGAAGGTGAAAATACAATAAACAAATAATAAAGAACACAAGTCAGTAATATATCAGCAATTTTACATATTACAGAAGTATTGCATTGTAGCAGAACTGTATTCAAAATGTTTTTTTTTTTAAGAAAAGTATTTAAAGGGACAACCCAAAGGAGCAGCAATGCACTACTGGGAGCTGGCTGCTGATTGGTGGGTGCACATAAATGCCTTTTGTCATTGGCTCACCCAGTAGTGCATTCATGCTCATTTTAACAAAGATTAGCAAGAGAATGATGCACATAAAGCACAAACTGGAAAGTTGCTTAAAACTGTATGCTCTTCTGAATCATAAAATAAAAAAATGGTTGTCATGTACCTTTGACCTTGTTGTTTTGTTAGTAAAATGTGCATATATTTTTTTAGTCCAGGCTGTTAATTCATGAAGAAACCTCTTGAAAAGGTTTATCTTATGGTCATATTACATCATTTTTGCTTTAGAATGTCTCTTTAAATATGAGATCATTTGAGATAATTCAGATATACTGTGAATATAAATATATTCCTGCAAAATGTCAGGAAGCACAAGAGGAGATTGAAAACAATATGGAGATCGGAACCTACAGTCACGCAGATTGAAGAAAAATTAGAAGATAGACTGGTGGTAAATATATCCGATGAAGTGCTTACTGAGAATGAACTTAAAGTTTTGGAAAAGGGACTTTCATACTGTCATTTATCTAAATGTAATTTGTTCATATTACAACAGGACTTGTTTCACTTTTTGAGGACAAGTTAAAATATTTTTTTTCTGATAAGCGTTGTAAAGACATTATAACCAGTTGTTGAGATTAATGAGTTGTCACATTATAATAGAAGTTCTGACAGGTTGTCTCTGAAGTCTCTGGATCAAAGAAATAAAAGTAAATGTATGCCTTCACCCACCAATCAGTAAATGTATGACTCTAGTTTAGACACCAATATGAGACTGGTGCAAAATAATAATCACCAAGATTACAAGTTGTGCACTTAACCGGGTGCGTAAATAACAAAAAAAATGAGCAGTATCGCACTCTATATAGCGCAGCCACTAGAAGTTACTGAAAAACCTTCTGCTCCATACTGCACAAAACCCAAGGCCTGACTTGAGGTGTTCTTGCACGTTTTGCCCTATAGACATCAATGGAGAGAAAGTGTTAGAAAAAACTAACACCTGCGATCACGGAATGGCGATCCCGTAACGCAATCCCCATTGATGTCTATGGGGAAAAGAAAGTTATGTTAAAACCTAACACCCTAACATAAACCCCTAGTCTAAATACCCCTAATCCACCGCCCCTTGACATCGCCGACATGAAATAAATTTATAAACTCCTAAACCGTTGCCCCCGCATCACTAACACCTAAATAAACCTATTAACCCCTAAACCGCCACCCCCACATCGCTACTACTTTAATAAAAGTATTAACCCCTAAACCGCCGGTCCCCCACATCGCTACTACTATAATAAAACTATTAACCCCTAAACCACCAGCCCCTCACATTGCTACTACTATAATAAAACTATAAACCCCTCAACCTAACTATCCCCTATACTTTAAATTAAATTTACAATATAACTATCTTAAAATAAATAAAAAACTTACACCGTTACAATCTGATCCATATTATGCTATAATACTTTAACAAACCGTAAAATACTATTAAGAATTGTAAGCTTGTTGTAACAATTTAAAAAAAAACGGAGTGGTTGAGGATATATGTATAACATAGTGACACTAATATACAATCAATCGCCTAGATTTAGAGTTCTGTGGCCAAAGGGGTGCGTTAGCTACGCTGGATTTTTTCTGGCCGCACCTTTTAAATACCGCTGGTATTTAGAGTTCACAGAATGGCTGCGTTAGGCTCCAAAAAAGGAGCGTAGAGCATATTTACCGCAACTTCAACTCTCGATACCAGCGGTGCTTACGGACGCGGCCAGCTTAAAAAACGTGCTCGTGCACGATTCCCCCATAGAAAAACAATGGGGCTGTTTGAGCTGAAAAAAAAACTAACACCTGCAAAAAAGCCGCGTTCAGCTCCTAACGCAGCCCCATTGTTTGCTATGGGGAAACACTTCCTACGTCTGCACCTAACACTCTAACATGTACCCCGAGTCTAAACACCCCTGACCTTACACTTATTAACCCCTATTCTGCCACCCCCGCTATCGCTGACACCTGCATATTTTTTTTAACCCCTAATCTGCCGCTCCGTAAACCGCCGCTACTTACATTACCCCTATGTACCCCTAATCTGCTGCCCCTAACACCGCTGACCCCTATATTATATTTATTAACCCCTAATCTGCCCCCCACAACATCGCCTCCACCTGCCTACACTTATTAACCCCTAATTTGCCGAGCGGACCGCACCGCTATTATAATAAAGTTATTAACCCCTAATCCGCCTTACTCCCACCTCAATACCCTATAATAAATAGTATTAACCCCTAATCTGCCCTCCCTAACATCGCCGACACCTAACTTCAATTATTAACCCCTAATCTGACGACCGCAGCTCACCGCTATTCTAATAAATGTATTAACCCCTAAAGCTAAGTCTAACCCTAACACTAACACCCCCCTAAGTTAAATATAATTTAAATCTAACGAAATAACTTAATTAACTAAATAACTTAATTAACTCTTATTAAATAAATTATTCCTTTTTAAAGCTAAATACTTACCTATAAAATAAATCCTAATATAGCTACAATATAAATTATAATTATATTATAGCTATTTTAGGATTTATATTTATTTTACAGGTAACTTTGTATTTATTTTAACCAGGTACAATAGCTATTAAATAGTTAAGAACTATTTAATAGCTAAAATAGTTAAAATAATTACAAAATGGCCGGCTTACAAAGAACATGGCCGCTGACTGAGAGAGCTCCGAGTTCTGGCGGCGGGTCCCCTGGGCTACACAAGGCACCAAAAATATAGCAATAGGTGTCGCAAATTCTCTGAACACCACCGGAGCCTGACACTCAGCAATAATCACCACTCAGAGGCACAGCAAACAAGACGCCGACATGCGGCCTTGACGGAGATCACGGTGATGGAAAATGGTGACGCAGTAACAGCTTGCTAGATCTAACAGCGATACAGCGCATCTCATTACGCAGAGCTGCATAGATCACTTCGGAGGCAGACGACAAACTGAGCGGTGCTGTGCAATGGACACTATCGACCACCATTCCCACCACTGGCCGCAAGTATACCTTTGTTCATACTTGCATTTGTGAGACTTTACTTAGAAACAGAGGCACACAGTTAAGGGGCTGCTGACAAATATATATAGTGGGCACATGAGATATGGCCTGACTCTGACTCTTATTAGTAATGCCCCTGCCTGTGCCCCAGCATTATTGCCGGCAGTGTGTGTGACTTATCAAGTGGGGAAAAACATAGCACTAGCTCGCCTCCCAGAGAAACCGCATGAGATGCGACTGTAGCAAGAGATAGACAAGCCTAACCTTTAAGTTCACTGAGAGCAGGAAAATCAACATAAATACACATAGTGTAACCCACGCTGACTGCGGCTGCACCTGAATTACACAATAGATTTGTCATATAAAGCTTATCCACCTCACGCTAACCTCATTGGCACGTGAGTGAGGAAGAACACAGTCATAATACCTCTTGGCACAAGACCACCATGACCTCACGCAGCAAGCAAAAAGCTGATAAATTGAACAGACCAACTATGTCCACAAATACTAAGTTAAATGCTTTCTTCAAGCCACAAGAGGGTCTTATGCCCTCCAATCCAACTATGGTCACAGAAGACAGCACTGATAGCTTGGAGGAGAGCTCGCAATGGAGCGATACTCAGAAAACCTCCACTCACAAGAGCTGACATAACAACCTTCCCACTAAACAAGATCTCACTCTTTTCATGACGCAGGTTAATCAGGCTATTAAGGAGGGTTTAGCAGGCGTTAAAAAAGAAATCACCGCTCTGGGAAACAGAGTAATGTTACTAGAGGAGCAGATTGAGGATACATCTAAGACCTCAGACAACTTGGAGGAGGCTGTACAACATCAGAATACAGCGATAGTCCAGCTACAAGAACAAATGGATGACCTTGACAATCGAGGTAGGCGCCAGAACCTCAGAATTAGAGGCATTCCAGAACAAATTCTCCAAGCACAGATAGCCTCATACCTCCAAAAATCTATTCAAATACCTGTTGGACATGAACACAGGAGAATCTACAGGGAGTGCAGAAATTATTAGGCAAGTTGTATTTTTGAGGATTAATTTTATTATTGAACAACAACCATGTTCTCAATGAACCCAAAAAACTCATTAATATCAAAGCTGAATATTTTTGGAAGTAGTTTTTAGTTTGTTTTTAGTTTTAGCTATTTTAGGGGGATATCTGTGTGTGCAGGTGACTATTACTGTGCATAATTATTAGGCAACTTAACAAAAAACAAATATATACCCATTTCAATTATTTATTTTTACCAGTGAAACCAATATAACATCTCAACATTCACAAATATACATTTCTGACATTCAAAAACAAAACAAAAACAAATCAGTGACCAATATAGCCACCTTTCTTTGCAAGGACACTCAAAAGCCTGCCATCCATGGATTCTGTCAGTGTTTTGATCTGTTCACCATCAACATTGCGTGCAGCAGCAACCACACGCCTCCCAGACACTGTTCAGAGAGGTGTACTGTTTTCCCTCCTTGTAAATCTCACATTTGATTATGGACCACAGGTCTCAATGGGGTTCAGATCAGGTGAACAAGGAGGCCATGTCATTAGATTTTCTTCTTTATACCCTTTCTTGCCAGCCACGCTGTGGAGTACTTGGAGTGTGTGATGGAGCATTGTCCTGCATGAAAATCATGTTTTTCTTGAAGGATGCAGACTTCTTCCTGTACCCACTGCTTGAAGAAGGGTGTCTTCCAGAAACTGCAGTAGGACTGGGAGTTGAGCTTGACTCCATCCTCACCACCGAAAAGGCCCCACAAGCTCATCTTTGATGATACCAGCCCAAACCAGTACTCCACCTCCACCTTGCTGGCCGTCTGAGTCGAACTGGAGCTCTCTGTCCTTTACCAATCCAGCCACGGGCCCATCCATCTGGCCATCCAAGACTCACTCTCATTTCATCAGTCCATAAAACCTTAGAAAAATCAGTCTTGAGATATTTCTTGGCCAGTCTTGACGTTTCAGCTTGTGTGTCTTGTTCAGTGGTGGTCGTCTTTCAGCCTTTCTTACCTTGGCCATGTCTCTGAGTATTGCACACATTGTGCTTTTGGGCACTCCAGTGATGTTGCAGCTCTGAAATATGGCCAAACTGGTGGCAAGTGGCATCTTGGCAGCTGCACGCTTGACTTTTCTCAGTTCATGGGCAGTTATTTTGCGCCTTGGTTTTTCCACACGCTTCTTGCGACCCTGTTGACTATTTTGAATGAAACGCTTGATTGTTCGATGATCACGCTTCAGAAGCTTTGCAATTTTAAGAGTGCTGCATCCCTCTGCAAGATATCTCACTATTTTTGACTTTTTCTGAGCCTGTCAAGTCCTTCTTTTGACCCATTTTTGCCAAAGGAAAGGAAGTTGCCTAATAATTATGCACACCTGATATAGGGTGTTGATGTCATTAGACCACACCCCTTCTCATTACAGAGATGCACATCACCTAATATGCTTAATTGGTAGTAGGCTTTCGAGCCTATACAGCTTGGAGTAAGACAACATGCATAAAGAGGATGATGTGGTCAAAATACTAATTTGCCTAATAATTCTGCACTCCCTGTATTGTATTAGACAGAGCCCATAGGGCATTGAGAGCACGACCTTCCAAAACGGCACCTCCCAGGGATATTATCTTGTGTTGTCACAAATTTACAGATAAAGAGAGGATCTTGCAGGCAGCAAGGAAAGAAATCACAGATCATCTTTGGAGAAGACAGTATTCAGGTGTACGCAGACCTCAGTAGCATCACTTTGGCAAAACGGAAAGAAGCCCGCTACCTGACTTTGCACTTAAATGACCTTGGGATCCAGTTCAGATGGGGCTTCCCTTTTGCAATAAAAGTCACAAAAGATGATAAGATTGTTACTTACAGGAGCCCTGAAGATCTGGACAGTTTTTGCAAGCAACTAGAAATATCACAACCTTCCCTCCCGTCATTAAAAAACCCAGACCAGGGAAAAAAGAATCAACCCACCCTCCCTCAAAGGCCGCAACGCCAATATTGGTCAACTGTATCAAAGAAAAGGAAAAATACCCCCTCCAGTTCTATAACCAGAGATGGGGAGGGCGAGGCAATAACCTGAGCTACTGCATAATGGACTCAGAGCTTCTTCCTCCACACGGATTTGAGGTTATGACTTGCTTTCTAACCTCATACGCTTAATCTACAGGTTGAGTTTGTTCAATGAGTTAATATGTTGAAATAAGTTTACTCGAAAAGTTTTCTATTATAGGTAAATATTTGATTGTAATAACCAGAGTGATGGCTTGTGTGATGCCAATAATTTACTTGTTTTGACCTCTAACTTCAGTCAATTAATCAGTATGCTGGACTTGCCTAGTGAGGTAATGAGTTGAAATAGTTATTCAAATAGTTCTGTTAAGCCAGCGAAAGCCAATTGTAACTGTCAAAATGTTTGCCTTTTAAATTGCCAAAAATGTACCAACCCCAATTTGGGGACCCGCCCCCGGGATGGAGCCGGCCATTCCCTGTTCATTTCTCCTTTTCCCATTTCTCACGCTTTAATTCCCTCTCCTATCCTAGGCCGGCTGCTTATTCCCCTTTTCCTACCCCTTTTCCTCTTCTCTCGTCCCCTTCCTTTTCCTGAATCCCTCCCCTATACCCCCTTCTGGCCTCCTCCTCATCTCCACCCATTCTCCTTTCCCTTATACCCATCACCCTTTCCTCATCTCTGCCATCGGTTAGCATGGGTTTGTTCCTTTTTTGTACCATGCTGAGATGTATTGAGAATTTGTATTGTTCCAGTTATGTTAAATTTTCTATTGTTTTTTCTTTTTATGCCTGTCAGCCCAGCTTTCCACATAAGGGAAGAGTTATCATGTTTAACCTCTTTCCTTACTGTCCCTCATCACAAACCAGGTCACCTCTCTACAGATGAATTATCACCCACCTATGTTGCATCCCGGTACAGGGGTAAGAGCTTGCACACACGACCGACAAACACACAAATGACTAACAACACATTGACGATTCTATCACAGAATGTGAAGGGTCTAAACTCACCTACAAAAAGCTCTGTGGCACTGAAATGCTTTGCTTAACATAGGGACTCGATTATCTTTATACAGGAAACTCATTTTAAGGGGAAGTCAGAACCTAAATTCCTATCCAAAACACACCCCAACAGTTTTCCTTAACTCCTTCGAAGACAAAAAAACAAATGGAGTGGGGATCTTAATACACAAAAATATTAAGTTCAAATTAATAAAAAAGGTAGCAGATGAAGAGGGTAGGATCCTTATATTGATAGGTATGCTGTTTAATAATCCCATAACCCTGGTAAATGTTTACGCCCCCAACAACACCAAAGCTAAATTCTTTAACAAACTTAGCAAGATAGTAAGTGATAACAAGAGAGGACTCTAATTTTGGGGGGGGGGGGCTTGAACGTTATATTAGACCCTACTTTGGATGCCTCTTCGGGAAGCCATTTTCCCATGCCCGACCCCCAAACGCGACTTACGATTGCCTGACACAGCTGGGTCTGGTGGATGTTTGGCGCATACAACATAGCTCCCAAAGAAACTATACCTTTTTACTCCCACCCTTGGGCAGTCTACACAAGAATAGACTATCTATTAATAGATAGAAACCACTTTAGCTCTAGCAATAGATTCCGACATTCAGTCGACCGCATGGTCGGATCACTCACAGATAAGTATTAATCTAAAATGGCCGAACCCACCCCGACCACCCCTTACTTGTGGAGAATGGATAACTCCCTCCTTCTTGACCCATTAATTAATGAGACCCTCGCTAAGTCACTAGCAGAATATTTCCAAATAAATGCACGCAGGGAGTAGAACCTAGGCTTGTTGTGGGAAGCTCATAAGGCAGTTTCTAAGGGGGGAATGTATTAAGCACTTCGGCTTATAGGAGGAAAACATATAATGAGAGAATCCACACTCTGACAGAACAACTTGGGACCCTGGAGCTCCAACACAAAAACAGGCCCTCAGACACTGAGACATACACGCTATTAACCGAAGCCAGGACAAAATATAAATAGGTATTTTAATGAAAGAAGCACAAAGGAAGGCACTAAACATCAGGAAGCTATATGCTTATGAGGAAACCGTTCGGGCCCTTTGTTGGCAAAACTCCTAAGGGCCCAGAACGCTAGAATCCCAAGTAGATAGCCTGGTGACAACAGATAACCGGCACATATCTGATAGTAAACAAGATAGCTGACTACTTTGGTAGCTTTTACTCTAAACTATACAATCTAGACCACGTAAACACACCGGAGCATCTAGCAGACATGCGGGACTACATCAAAGCAGCAGACCTCCCAGCCAAAACACAAAAGGATGCCCTACGAGGCACCTATATCACTGCAGAAGTAGTTAAGGCCATCTCCAACTTACCATCAGGGGAAGAGCCCAGGTCCCGACGGTTTCACCAACGCATATTATAAAATCTTTTAAGGGCATCTTGGCCCCACACTTATTACACTTATTTAACACCCTGGATGACAACCCCACTCTCTCAAAGGACATGCTGCTAGCGCATATTTCAGTCATTCCCAAACCAAATAAAGATCCACAGACCCAGGGAGTTATAGGCCTATATCCCTCCAGAATACAGATGTCAAGATCCTGGGCAAGATGTTGGCTACGTGAATTAATGGAATACTTTATTCCCTTATACCACATGGACTCAGGAGGGCTTTGTCCCTGGACAGGGAAGCCAGGGACAACACCATCAGGACGGTCACCCTTACTTCCTTATGGCCAAGCATTATAACATCCCTTCAGCTCCTCATAAGGGGACTCGAATGCCGAAAAAGGCATTCAACCGCATTAGATTGGACCTTCTCAAAGAAACAGTTACTTTCCAAGAGTCGCCCCCCAAAATGATACAGCGTATATTTAGTCTATATTCCCATCCGACAGCAAGCATTAAGGCGAATGGAATGCTTTCAGACCCCTTTAATATTGGCAATGGGACGAGTACAGGATGCCCCCTCTCCCCAATACTATTTGTTCTGACCATGGAAACCCTAGCCGCGCACATTAGGCAGAATGATACGATAAAGAGAATCACTATCGGACCCCATAACTTTAAAGTCGCAATGTATGCAACGACATCCTATTTCATTAGCTGACCCCCCTCTCTAGTGTTCCGGAAGTGTTGAAACAAATAGACACTTTTGGCAAATTCAATAAATATAAATCAGAAATCCTAATTATATAACTCCCCACCTCAGTTTCCAATCCATTAGTAACATATGCCTATTAAAACTTCAAGAAAAATCTTTAAGGTATCTGGTGGTCTATATTTCCCCAACCATGACACAACTTTTGACGAGAATTATCTGGCACTATCACGTAAGATGGCAAGTAGATTTCAATACATGGTCATCAAAACCGATTACATGGTGGGGGAGAACTCAATTGCGTTAAAATGACAGACTTGCCCAGGGTCTTGGTACATACTCCAGGCCCTCCCAATCCCAGTTCCTAGGTGGTACGTAGCACACCTACAAAAACTTATTAACCTGTTCATTTGGGGGAAAAATTAAGCCCAGGGGTGAGCAGGGAAAACTTATATAGGACACATGACAGGGGAGGATTCGGACTACCTTGTGTGACAGACTACCTGGATGCAGTGACTTTGCAGAGAGTTGCGGGATTGCACAGGTCAGCAGACACTAAGGCATGGTAGCAATAGATTCAAACATCCTCAAAACCCCTGAGGTGGGAGCCCTTTGCTGGGTCCCCAAAGAACTCAGACTGCCCCAATGTACAGAGCTTGCAATACATTGCAGATCATTTGAATCGTGGGATTCACTCATCAAATGGATGAAAACATATCTCAGGGGGTTCGCTCTCCACTTTTCCCAATCCCGAGAAATGCAGAATTGATAGGAGGCTTGGATAAGGGTTATAAGAGAATAACAGGCTGGGGTTACACCACCCCACTAAAAGAATTTACCACACAAGGGAAACTTAAAAAGAGAGAAGATTTGTCAGAGATAATGGCGGCAGTTATTCCGGTTGGTTAAAATACTCTCAGTTAGTTCACTTTGTCCACATGTCACCGCACAGGCACGATTTTTTGAGGGAGCTTACCCCATTCGAAAGTTACTGTCTCATTAATAGGAACAGCGAAACATTCGCTGTCTTTGGCAAAAAAAATGATACAGGGAGAGCAGGCTCAACAACTTCCCTCATACACGCAGCAATGGCACATAGACATGCAAACAGACTGCAGAGAGAAGAGTGGCAAGACATTTTTATGCGTACAAAGAAAGCCTCTACCTCCCCCCAGGCATTGGAACTTAACTTCAAAGTGTTATCACCGCTGGTACCTCACCCCTGTGAGATTACAATCTATCTACCCTGGTTCCTCAGGGAAGTGCTGGAGGGGATGTGGAGCGAGGGGGTACCTACCTCCACATGTGGTGGCATTGTCCCAAATGTCCAAACTCTTTGGAGTTCAGTAGAGAATTATCTTAAGCCACTTCTGGGGGGGTGACATCTCTCTATCACCTAGAATTGCGCTACTGAATGACTTGCCGGACTACCGTGTAAGCTGAGACTCACCTTACTCCAAATGGGGTCTGACAGGAGCCAAAGCTTTAATAGCACTACATTGGAAGACCCCTTATTCACCGACACTAAGAAATTGGACAGATAAAGTCACAGATCTTCTAATTATGGAGGGATATGGTTATGCTAAAAGGGGGAAATCACACATGCTAGCAGACATAACATTTATTTGGGAGGGGTGGCGGGCGAGAGGTTAATTGAACACTTCTAATTAGCCCCGAGACTAGTAACACTAATAAAATAACAGAAACTTCTCCTAAGGGAATGAGGATTGAGAGGACAGACTATTCAGCACATCACAAATATCTCCTATATAAAGACACCTCTAAATGACGAGATTCTTAAAGTGGCTGACAGGCATTTTATTTTATTTTATTTTATTTTATTATTTTATTTTTATTTTTATTTTAGTTAGTTTTTATTTTATATCTTATTTTGTTTTATTTTATTTTTCTCAACTTTTTCTCTCTTATTGCATGAGTATTTTTAATCGTTGTTATTGTTTGATTGTACTTCTCCTCCGTTTTGACTAAGATTAACACCGATACAAGCATTTTAGTACATATAAGATATCATTACCCGGTGCAAACGCTCGATATTGAGACTTTAACAATCATCCGGGGTTTAGGATGGAGTAAATCTGTTATGTCAATGCTGTGGTTATGTCTTACATTTTCCATCGATAAGATTAACCTTGATGATGTACTGTACAATC
This sequence comes from Bombina bombina, assembly GCF_027579735.1. Lineage (NCBI taxonomy): Eukaryota > Metazoa > Chordata > Amphibia > Anura > Bombinatoridae > Bombina > Bombina bombina. The sequence continues at coordinate 227,406,302 of NC_069499.1, forward strand.
TCTTTTTTGAATCAATAAAACTGTTTAAAAAAAAAAAAAATTTACAAAATTACCTGTAAAATAAATCCTAACCTAAGTTACAATTAAACCTAACACTACACTATCAATAAATTAATTAAATAAAATGCCTACAATTACCTACAATTAAACCATAACACTACACTATCAATACATTAATTAAATACAATACCTACAAATAACTACAATTAAATAAACTAACTAAAGTACAAAAAATAAAAAGAACTAAGTTACAAAAAATAAAAAAATATTTACAAACATTAGAAAAATTTACAACAATTTTAAACTAATTACACCTACTCTAAGCCCCCTAATGAAATTACAAAGCCCCCCAAAATAAAAAAAATGCCCTACCCCTATTCTAAATTACAAAAGTTCAAAGCTCTTTTACCTTACCAGCCCTGAACAGGGCCCTTTGCGGGGCATGCCCCAAGAAATTCAGCTCTTTTGCCTGGTATAAAAACCACATACAATACCCCCCCCCAAACATTACAACCCACCACCCACATACCCCTAATCTAACCCAAACCCCCCTTAAATAAACCTAACACTAAGCCCCTGAAGATCTTCCTACCTTATCTTCACCTCACCGGGTATCACCGATTCGGTCCTGGATCCAAAATCTTCATCAACCCAAGCGGGGGCTGGCGATCCATAATCCTGCGGCTGAAGAAGTCCAGAAGAGGCTCCAAAGGTTTCATCCTATCCGAGAAGAAGAGGCGATCCAGACCGGCAACCATCTTGATCCAAGCGGCATCTTCTATCTTCATCCGATGAGGAACGGCTCCATCGTGAAGACCTCCAGCGCGGATCAATCTTCTTCCGACGACGTCCAACTGAAGAATTACGGTTCCTTTAAGGGACGTCATCCAAGATGGCGTCCCTCGAATTCCGATTGGCTGATAGGATTCTATCAGCCAATCGAATTAAGGTAGGAAAATTCTGATTGGCTGATGGAATCAGCCAATCAGAATCAAGTTCAATCCGATTGGCTGATCCGATCAGCCAATCAGATTGAGCTCGCATTCTATTGGCTGTTCCGATCAGCTAATATAGTTCAAGCTCAATCTGATTGGCTGATCAGATCAGCCAATCGGATTGAACTTGATTCTGATTGGCTGATTCCATCAGCCAATCAGAATTTTCCTACCTTAAATTCCGATTGGCTGATAAAATCCTATCAGCCAATCGAATTCAAGGGACGCCATCTTGGATGACGTCCCTTAAAGGAACCGTCATTCTTCAGTTGGACGTCGTCGGAAGAAGATTGATCCGCGCTGGAGGTCTCACGATGGAGCCGTTCCTCATCGATGAAGATAGAAGATGCCGGTTGATCAGATGGTTGCCGGTCTGGATCGCCTCTTCTTCCCGATAGATGAAGACTTTGGAGCCTCTTCTGGGACCTCTTCAGCCACAGATTATGGATCGCCAGCCCCTCTTGGGATGGGATGAAGATTTTGGAGCCAGGACCGATCGGTGATACCCGGTGAGGTGAAGATAAGGTATGGAAGATCTTCAGGGCTTAGTGTAAGGTTTATTTAAGGGGGGTTTGGGTTAGATTAGGGGTATGTGGGTGGTGGGTTGTAATGTTGGGGGGGGTATTGTATGTGTTTTTTTACAGGCAAAAGAGCTGAATTTCTTGGGGGCATGCCCCGCAAAGGGCCCTGTTCAGGGCTGGTAAGGTAAAAGAGCTTTGAACTTTTGTAATTTAGAATAGGGTAGGGCATTTTTTTATTTTGGGGGGTTTTGTAATTTTATTAGGGGGCTTAGAGTAGGTGTAATTAGTTTAAAATTGTTTGTAATATTTTTCTAATGTTTGTAAATATTTTTTTATTTTTTGTAACTTAGTTCTTTTTTATTTTTGTACTTTAGTTAGTTTATTTAATTGTAGTTATTTGTAGGTATTGTATTTAATTAATGTATATGATAGTGTAGTGTTAGGTTTAATTGTAGGTAATTGTAGGTATTTTATTAATTAATTTATTAATAGTGTAGTGTTAGGTTTTAATTGTAACTTAGGTTAGGATTTATTTTACAGGTAATTTTGTAATTATTTTTAACTATTTTAGCTATTAAATAGTTTCTTAACTATTTAATAGCTATTGTACCTGTTAAAATAAATACAAAGTTACCTGTAAATTAAATATAAATCCTAAAATAGCTATAATATAATTATAATTTATATTGTAGCTAGTATTAGGGTTTATTTTACAGGTAAGTATTTAGCTTTAAATAGGAATAATTTATTTAATAAGAGTTAATTTATTTCGTTAGATTTAAATTATATTTAACTTAGGGGGGTGTTAGGGTTAGGGTTAGGGTTAGCTTTAGGGGTTAATCCATTTATTACAGTAGCGGGCGAGATTCGGTTCGGCCAGATTAGTGGTTAATAATTGAAGTTAGGTGTCGCAATGTTAGGGAGGGCAGATTATGGGTTAATACTATTTATTATAGGGTTATTGAGGCGGGAGTGAAGCGGATTAGGGGTTAATAACTTTATTATAGTAGCAGAGCGGTCCGCTCGCAGATTAGGGGGTATATAAGTGTAGGCAGGTGGAGGCGACGTTGAGGGGGGCAGATTAGGGGTTTATAAATATAATATAGGGTCGGCGGTGTTAGGGGCAGCAGATTAGGGGTACATAAGGATAACGTAGGTGGCGGTCGGCAGATAAGGGGTTAAAAAAATTTAATCGAGTGGCGGCGATGTGGGGGGACCTCGGTTTAGGGGTACATAGGTAGTTTATTGGTTGTTAGTGTACTTTAGAGCACAGTAGTTAAGAGCTTTATAAACCGGCGTTAGCCCAGAAAGGCTCTTAACTACTGTACTTTTTTTCTGCGGCTGGAGTTTTGTCGTTAGATTTCTAACGCTCACTTCAGCACGACTCTAAATACCGAGTTAGAAAGATCCCATTGAAAAGATAGGATACGCAATTGACATAAGGGGATCTGCGGTATGGAAAAGTTGCGGGCTGAAAAGTGAGTGTTAGACCCTTTAATGACTGACTCCAAATACCAGAAGGGCGGTAAAAACCACGTTAGGAGCCTCTAACGCTGGTTTTGACGGGCTACCGCCCAACTCTAAATCGAGGCCAATGTGTTAAGTCCCCAAAGTAGGGCGATAAACACATCAGGCCAGTTTCCAGTTTCTGTAAATTGTATATTACTCGATAGCCCACGTTTACAGCGGCTAAGGACACAAGGGCAGAACTGCAGTATAGGTTAACCAAGAATACTGTGATTGGTTCTTACGCTAAACTCACTACAGATTGTCGAGCATATTTTGTGTGATGGATATAGAGTAATGCTAAGACAATGACTCACTTGAGTAGTATCTGTAAAAGAGTACAAGCGTTGTGACCTGGTAATCCGACCTAATACTTACACAACAACATCTGTAAGAATGGTATACTGACAACGAGCAGGCAACAAGTTGCAAGCCAGGAAATATATGGTTAACTACTATTGTAGAGTACAGTCACTCAAGCTCCAAGTAGTACTTATATTACAAACCTTTTGGACAAAGTACGAATAAAAAAAATTTAACAAACCTCAGGTGTATTTCAGCATCTAAGTTTAACCCCAACCAGAGGGATATCATGCTACGTTTACTAAGTGATACCTGAGGGTTAATATTGGAACCTTTAAAGTAGTTTATATAAGCAATATACATTAAACAAATCTCAGGTGTATTTCAGCATCTTAGTTTAATCGTAAACCTGAGGGGGATTGTGTTACGTTTACTGAGCGATACCTGTGTGTTAATATTGGAACTTCTACAGCAGTATATATAAACTGCTTGTTACAAATAAGGGTTAACACTTACCACGACACAGCAGTATCCAAGGTTAAGTATTAACTTTATACTGACAATACATAACAAAATCCTCCGTGCGAATTGAATCCGCACTCTGCTATGTATCGCACACATTTTTTTGCTACAATAAAACCAACAGACCAAGTATTATTATAACCTCTAAGTTTAAAATAGTACTCATGAATTGAGTGAACTGATACCCAATATTGTACTACGGTAGAATATGTGGTAATGGTGGGTTATTACCGCAATACTCTACTCTACTCTAGCACATATACACTGCCTGGCGTAATTAATATGGTAAATAATTACCAGAATACAGTAGTTACTTGTGGTTGTGTAACAATTTAATAGTGGGAATACACAATTCTTTGTGGTAACTGAATTTAACACCTTATATATATAATTCACACATTTTTGTGTTACAATCATACAAGCTAGATACAGTATTAAAGCTCACTGTTAACCCAGATCAATTCAGTGTTATGGGTCATCACTTTATATAATCGGATTAGTGAGCAGGACCATAGGCTAGTAATTCCTACATATCACTAGCCAAAACGGTTACTTGTGGCCAAGTGTTTTGTTCAACACACAGATAACTGGGGTACAACCCAGATTCAACCATGTATATGGTACTTAACATACATTGATTATTACTCATCAGGTGATCAAGTGTCCACAGCCCCTCTGCAACCAAAGGGGTATTAATTGGGTTATATTACCAGTAGCTCCTACAGGGAATGTCAATGTTTCTATTATATTAAATTGCAAGGGGTCTATATACTTTATCCAACCATTATTAACTATGTCCATTAATATTTGGCTCCTAAGTGTGTTTTAAAGTGGTGTTTTCCAATTTTAACTATGGCTTCTTAATAAAGGTTAAATTTTATGGCAACGTTTGATTGTGTCTAATTCTAGCTCCATCTGCACATAATATGTCTGACTTGTCATATAATATTCCCTCTGAGTATAGTACCTATTGCTGTGTAACCCAGCGAGTGCTGTTTATGTAGTCTTTCTCAGGAATAGGTTGGGTTCAACCTCTCTTGTCAATTGTTAAAGAGTCTCTTTACTACATTGCACCCAAGTCTCCTATTACAGAATAATACAACTAAGTTCGCATATCATATTCTGAATTAAGGGGTTAATTATTATTGTTCCTCGTATTAGTAGTGCCACTGGCTCCTCCCCCTCTCTACAATACGCGCAAAACTTGTAATCTTGCTGATAGATTAATTTTAAAAAAAATATGAGTTTAGTCATAAAAATGTAGTGGAATAACAATTTTACTAAAGAAAAGAGAAGCATTATCACTGTTTACTCAGTGAGAAAACATTATTTTGTAAACAAAATGAACAAGGGGGGAACTACTATTGTGTTAAGTAAGAAATGAAACAACATTTGGCAGATAAGTATATTTACCACTTAATTATAATCATTCTATTAAAATACAATGAGAAATCAGGCATTGTATAAATGTGGCTTTAAATAATGACATTATTTCTAAAGAAGTTGAAACTGAAACTCTGTTTTATTGAATGTTGCAAAGTATTTAGATCACATACTGTTGTGGAAAAATCAAATTCTTACATTAGAGACACAGGTAATTTTTAAAATAAAATAAAACAATTGGAGTTAAATGCAGATACATTTACTTTATTCAGCTTAGATATGTCTAGTCTTTATACCTTAATCACACATACATGTGGGGTTGGAGCTGTTATGAAGGTATAAGTACAATTTTAGGAATATAACAAACAAGAGATTAATTTTATAATACAACTATTGGACATTTTTTACACTGCAATTATTTCCTTTTTCAATACCAGTTCTTTTTACAGTTACAGGGCATGGCAATTGGGTCCAATGTCGTCCCAACATACGTATGCAAACACTTTTATGAATATTTTTGAGGTACAATTTGTTTCTGAAAATATTTTATTTTTTAAGCTATGGCGCCACTTGGTGGGCTATATCAATTATATTTTGGTTTATAGTTGGGCGACATTGGAACCCTATTAATTTGTTGCTGGTTTAAATAGTGCTGCTAAACACATTAAATTAGGTAGGTCACAATTAAAGGTAGGTCTATTTAGAAAAAACCTGACCAAAATACACTTTTACATTTTAATAGTGCTCATCCTGTCCCTTTAAAAAAAAAAAATCTCCTAAATGTCAATTTTTGTGACTGAGGAGAATTATCTCTGATGATGAACAGGTTAAATTGAGACTGGATGACATGTCTACTTTATTTAAGAACAGGGGTTACCTGGAAACTTTAATTAATAAGGAGAAATTAAAGCTACTCATATATTCCACAGAATTATAATTCCACATAATTTACTTAAGGAAGAATATCAAGTTAAAAAGGAACAGACAAATATTATTTGTGTGGTATTTGTATCTCATTCTTCTGAAGGTATTGAAATAATACAAAAGATTATTTGTAAATATTGGAGATATTGAGTTCATTGTAACCCCTGGTGCCTTGAATTTAGACAGAAATCTTTAATAGCATATAAACAGTCATATAACCTACAAGATAGTTTAATAAAAACTGATATAGGTCCAGATAAGATTAAAAAACAAACATTTTATACCCTCACACAAAATAGATGCTATCTATGTTTAGGCTGCACACACTGCAATAGCCTAATTCAAGGTTTATATTTTGTTCATTCACTGTATAGGGAAAAGTATAATTTTAAAGGTATTTTTACATGTTACACAGAGTATTTAATCTATTTATTGAAGTGCTCCTGTGGACTTTTATATGTAGGTGAGACTACTCAGATGAACAAATGTGAAAAATCTCCAGTAGCAAAACACTTCTTAGAGGCTGGACAAAGTGGTTAGCCAATTGAGAAATCAAATAATGCATCATGTCCCTTTAAATAGGGAGAGATGGTAAGAGAGAGTTACAGATAATGTAAAAAGGGATTCATACAGCTTTGTTGCACAAAGATAAATAGAAAACTTGTTCAAACATGGTGGTGCCCAAAAACAAAAGTAATTTATAGAAACTAACCTTTGCAGTAATATTTTCATATTTAAACAACTAATATAATTGTACTTTTAACATCTCTTTAAAGGGGACACTGTACCCAATTTTTTTTCTTTTGTGATTCAGATAGAGCATGCAATTTTAAGCAACTTTCTAATTTACTTCTATTATCAATTTTTCTTTGTTCTCTTGATATCTTTATTTGAAAAAGAAGGCATCTAAGCTGAGGATCCAGCACATTTGTGGTTCAGAACCATGGACAGCAATTGTTTATTTGTGCTGACGCCAATCAGTAAGGACAACCCAGGTTGTTCACCAAAAATGGGCCGCATCTAAACTTAATTTCTTGCTTTTCAAATAAACATGCAGAGAGAATGAAGAAAATTTAATAATAGGAGTACATTAGAAAGTTGCCTTCAAATTGCATGCTCTATCTGAATCACAAAAGAAAAAATTTGGGTACAGTGTCCCTTTATTTTTTCCTTTTCTTTCTTTTTTCTTTTCTTTTTTGTGGGTTTTTTTGTGGTAATTTTGTTTTTTATTTTTTTTTCCCTTTTTTTTTTTTTATTTTTTTTTAAAAAAAAAAAAAAAAAAAAAAGAAGAAGGAGAAAAGACGAATAGAAGGAGTTGGAAAAGGCAACTCCCCCTATTCGTCCTAAACCACAATCTAGGAAATATTCCACGGTCTATCTGCTGTTGTACCCAACTAGATGATTGATGTTGGAGGACCGCCTGTCTCTGCATCTCAACGGGGAGAGCAAGAATATAGTTCTTCCATTTGTTATAGAATCTGATAATCTGTTTTGGATTGGTAGCTCTTAAGTTACATTGTTCCATCACCATTTGATGTTGTGTTTCTTTCAGAAGTCTGTAAATTTGGGGGGATTATGGTTTTCTCCAATTTTCAATATTAAATTCCGACCTGTCAATATAAGCAAATTAATAAATCTGCTGTTGGGAACAGCCACAGTATAGTTACATAGGAAGAATATCTGATTTAGAGTCAGCTTGAACTTAACCCCCATTGTCTTGTTAGCCCAAAAGTTAATCTTCTGCCAAAATTGGATTTATTTTCGGGCAATCCCAGAAACAATGTGTTAAATCTGCCTTTTCCTTGGAACACTTAGGGCACTTACTTTTAGCCTGACTCCATTTGGCCAGCCTAGCTGGCGTAAGATAAACCCTATTTAAAATTTTCAAATGCGATTCTTTCCATGCAGTCATACATGTGGGCTCCAGTAACAAGTTTAATACTTGCTTTAAGGTCTCACTCTCTACCCTCAGATTTGCTTCGAGCCACTTATTCGTCAGAGCCTCGATAATTCTTAATACCCAAAGACTTCATAATCATATCATAGAATTGGGAGATAGTGTTCACCCCCTCACGATAATGTGTTGTGGCTTGCTTAACCTCGCTGTTGTTTATCTCAGGACCTGTTTCTTGTCTCAATTCCTCAAGCCAATGCCTGAGTTGCAAATATGCGTAAAAACTTGACCTTGGGAGTCCAAACTGTTGAGAGATACTTTCAAACGAACGGAGCCTGAAATTATCATTTTCACATAGCTGTGATACATAAATCACTCCTCTTTCCGCCCATGCTCCAAATGTCGAAGGGATCAAGGGCCGCTGGAAAACTGGATTACCTAAAATTGGTAGAACTTCTGATTTCCGATATTCTGTTGCCAACTCCTTACAAATATTCTGCCAAGCTTGTATAATGAATTTAAAGGTAATTAACTGTTTAATTTGTCAGGTAGTTTGCTAGCTGTATGATGTATAATAGCCTTTAGTGTGAAGGGTTTTATTAGACAGGATTCCATCTCATAAAATGGAGACAGATTCTTTCAGTGATCCAGTCTAGAGCGAACCTTAGCTACTGCTGCATAGTTATAAAACTTCAGATTGGGGGCAGGCCATTCCTCCAAAAACTTTTGGTAGGGTTAACTTAAGTAAGGACATCCGAGTTTCTTACATTGCCAAATAAATTGATTGAAAGACTGGTTGAGAAAGATCAAGTCTTTCTTGTATAAAAGCAGTGGGAGATTTTGCAAGAAATATAGGAGTTTGGGAAATAGTACTACCTTAATAAGCATAATTCGTGCTGTAAGTGAGAGGTGGAGGTTACTCCAGCTCTGTAATTTGGTAGCTAGGGCCTTGATGCATTGTTTGAAATTGAGCCCATACCAAAGATTAGGATCCCTAGTAAGTTTAATTCCTAAATAGGAGACCTGAGTAGGATTCTATAAAAGGAAAGTTGTTTGGACTTGTAGATTTACGTATCCATAGAATTTCTGATTTTGCATAGTTTATTTTGTACCCTGAAAATGAACTAAACAGGTGCAAATATTTAGTAACGCGGATAGACGTTGCCGTATTACTTAGAAATAATAGAAGGTCATCAGCAAAAAGAGATAGAACTAACTTATGCCTTCCTAATTGAATGCCCTGCAATTCTTGCCTTAGTTAAATTGCTAGTGGTTCAAGAGATAAATTAAAAAGAAAGGGCGACAAGGGACACCCTTGCCGGGTACCACGACCTAACTTTATCTTTTCGTAGCTTCTCCATTAACTATAATTGAGGAAGATGGCTTATCGGTATAGCTGTCTGATGAACTGATGGAAAGCGCCTGATATACCAAATTGTACTCAATGCCGTGAGAAGAGGTCCCAAATAATGGAATCAAACGCTTTCTCAGCGTCGATTGTGAGAAGTGCAAGATCTGCTTGGAAGAGTGTCTCTGTCCTTTCAAAATTGTTCCAATAATAATCGAGGACCAACTGAACTTTCCTTAAATTTTAACCGGATTTCTAGCCACCATGAACCCGGTTTGGTCAGGATGCACCATATATCCTAGAGGGACTTTCAGTCTACTAGCCAGAATATATGTAAGAATTTTATAGTCCTGATTCAATAGTGAAATAGGCCTATATGATAGAGGGAGTTCCAAGTCTTTGCCTTTCTTAGGTATCAAAACTACGTTAGATGCTGCGAATATGGGGGATTGGGACTTACTCCCAATAAAGTATTCATTAAATAAATTAACTAGAACTGTTGGAATCTGTTCAATGCAGGAGCTTATAAAACTCTACGGGCAAGGAGTCTGGTCCAGGTGCTTTTCCCAGTTTTAATCTTTTTATCGCATTGACAACTTCTTCCACTGAAATCGGTTCGTTAAGCCTACGTAGATCCTCTGTCTGAATTTGGGGTAAAGTCACCCCTTGCCAAAACTGTTGCTTCGAGGAGAGATTAATCTGCTTAGCTGCATATAATTCTTGATATGTCTGAAAAAAGGGCCTCTCTTATTTCTAGGGGATCTGTTACTCTAGTATCTCGAAATTTGACTGCTGGAATATATTTTTTCTGCTTCCTAATCTTAACAATTCTAGCTAAATATTTAGCTGAGACCCCTTGTGCTCCTGAATAAAGGGCCTTCAGTTTGGTTTCTTCTGAAACCGAGTGTTGTTTTAAGAATGTTCGTATACTGACTTACTGTCCTTGTAGATTTGCCATCGTTCGACCGAAGGGTTACTGAGATACTCTTGTAATTATTAGCTAGGGTATTAGAGAGCTGCTCCTCTCTTTTCCCCCCAAATAACCCGCATTTTTGCCATATAGGCTTTAATTTCCCCTCTAAAAACTGCTTTGGCCGTTTCCCAGAAAATATCTGGTTTGTTTAAAATGTTCCTTATTATCTGCTTTAAATTGAAACCATCTATTTTGGATCCATTTTTTGAAGTGAAGATTGTTAAAAAGATGTTGGGGGGAAATGTAGTCTATGATTCCCTGTAGGGGTTCTATCGCTCAAAACCTATCTCCAATGTATTCACTGCGTGATCCGAGATCACAAATGTCACAAATACCTTCGCGCATACCTTCATCTTCAACATATGTTTAGCTATTAAGAAATAATCAATTCTAGAAAAGGAAGAATACACCGGGAAACGCATGTGTATTCCCGACGGTCCGGATTATGTGCCCGCCATACATCTTGTAGTGCTAATTTCTTGCAAAATTTTTGGAGAATAGCTGTTTCCCTAGCTTCTAGTGCGTACCTGGATCTTGACCTGTCTAGAACATATGAATAGGCCCATATTGAAATCGCCAGCTACCACTAGATTTTTCCCTGCATAAAGAAATAGTTTCAAACTAATATCTTCCCAAAATCTTTTATCTGTCCGTTTGGTCCATAAATATTACAAAGTACAAAGTTAAAACCATTGATTTCAATCTTCAAGAATTTGATATCTCCCATTGAGTCGTTATCAACTGTAATTATATTGTAGCTCAGCTTCTTGCTAATCAAGATAGCCAGTCCTCTCTTAGCTTTATCATATGGGGTAAACACTACCTTCCCCCACCCACTTACTTTTGAGTTTAGCGGCTTCTTTAGGTTTAAGATGGGTCTCCTGTATAAGTGCTACATCTGGTTTTTGAAGACCAAGATGTCTAATTATCTGCTTCCTTTTACTTGGGCATGATATCCCACCAGTATTCCAGGAAAGAAATTTTAACTTAAACCATTTAAACAAGGAAGAATTAAAACATGAGGTAATCCGAACCGTCATGAGAGAGGGGAAGGGAAAAAAAAAAAAGAGAAAAAGAGAAAAAAAAAAATAAAAAAAAGGCTACTAAAAAACGGGGCCTCTCGACCCTTCGCCGCATATTCCCACTCCTCTACCTTTCCCTTTCACAGATCGTGTGATTTCTTTAATCCTTTTCAGGAAGGTAAAATGGGACGTTGTTATCTTATCTTAGTTCCCAGTACCAAAGACAAAATAATTTCTGCTATTTAAGAAAAAAAAATTTGAGATTATTTTTGAGGCTATTTTGCCAACTATTGTGTATTGTTGTTAAAGGCCTAAACTGTGGCAAATATGTCTTTATCTCCTCAAGCTTAGTAAAGCTATGAGATTCGCCATCTTATCCAAAATATACCTTTGCCGGGTATACAAGTCTAGCCTTAAAATTGGCTTTTATTAATTGAGAGCAAAATGGGGCCATTTCCCTTCGCTTGTTTTGGGTCTCCATTGAGGAAATCTTGAAACAGAAGAATTCTATTTGATCCTATGGTAATGTTGTTATTTTTACGATAGAGTCTGAGGATGTGAAATTTGTCTTGGAAATTAAGAAATTTAATGATTACTACTCTAGGTCTTGTGTGTCCATCTGGGATTTCTTCTAGTGTTCCTAGTCTATGCGCTCTCTCTATTGGTATTCTTATGTTTTCAATGTTGCTCCCTACTAATTTCGGAAGCTGGATAGCTGCAAAAATTTATCAAATCCTGAAACTCAGGAGTTTCTTGGCAACCCAACAACCCTTAGGTTGTTGCGTCTGGATCTATCCTCCAACTCTCTAATTTTGGTTTGGAGCTGAGGAAAGTTATCTTCATATGTATTACTCTTCTTGCTTCTTGTATTACTGCTCTATCTTCAAACCATCTGAAACTCGAGATTCTATCTCATCCATACGAGACGAGAATTCTGTTTTATTTCATTAGTAACGGATGCCATTTCTTGTTTTAGAGCTTCAAATTGTGGCAATAATAAGCTCTGAGATCTGTTGTATTAAAGTAGTGGTATCTGAAATGCTCGCACCAGATTCATTGTGAATTTGTATTTCTTGGCTATTCTCATTAGGTTTGAGCTTTTTGTCCTTTGTTTTAGGTGGCATGTTGGGTGGATAATAGTCTAGAATGTGAGATATATCTTTCCATTAGTTAATGATAGAGTGAGAAGTGAGAAGGTGCGAACCCCTAAGTGAATGTTATGCAAGAAAAGGAAAAAAATGTCCGTCACGTGCTATTCTATGTTTAGATCAGCCCAATTAAAAAGTGATTATTGCGAGGCCATAGATAATGGCTCAGGATAAGGTTGTGTAGATAAGACACAGCACAAAAAAAAAGAAGGAAAACAAGAAAAATAAGGTGAGAGGACCAGCTTTCTATATTGCTGGATTAGAGCTTAATACGTGTAACAAGATTAAATGTATCAAATAGTCCACCTAGGACAAAACAAAATATTATGTGAAAAACAAAACACTGTTTGCAATATATTGAGCCCTGAATTCAAACTACCACAAACATAGTGAATAAAAAAAAAAAAAATATATTTTTACATACACACGCCACCTAAACAATGATACAGTGATCTCAGGTTGTTAACTTTTGAATAGGAAAAAAAGAGAACAAAGTACGCTAAATACCGATGGCTTTATCTGCTTCCACCTAGAAAATAAAGTTAGAGTTTTAAACTAAAACCTCTTGCTTTAACCTTCTATGATCTTAACCCTTGTTCAATCTTTCCTCTTCTACTCAAACTTTAAATCTATTATCTGAGATAAAAGGAGAAGGAGAAAATATATCTAAGCAGACTAAACAGAAAAGAGGGGACTCCCACACGTCTAGGTAACAGGAGGTTTTTCTGACCCAGTATGAGTAACAGTAAACTTTAATGGCCCCTCTAGGGGCAAAACTTAGGTTTTAATTTCCCTTTGTAAGGTTTAACTGAATTGGGAGACCAAGCGGACAGTGTTAAGATTCTATAGCCCTTTTTACCCAGATTTATATGCCAGTGACCTGGTAAGGGCTAAATGGCAAAAACCTGCATCCATATGCTTGTCAGTAATTTAGTCAAACTTTTAGGTAGTTAGTTTAGTTTTTGTTCAAGAAAAAAGTCCTGGTTGCCCATAATGTCTCTCAAGTTGATCAGAATACAAGTGCAAATGTCTCTTAGTTTCTCCCCAGCTTCTTTAAAAGGGTGTCAGAGTTATACTTGGATAAGGGCAATGTCAAACCCACATATAATATACAAGTCTAAGGTAGGCTTCGGACCTTACCCTTTCCTTAGATGCCGCCAATTAATAGACAAAAATTGTCATAGATTCCTTTGTGCAGTGGGGGTATCAACAATCAATCCCAAATTATGGAGGAATAAACAGCCTTACCACCAGGAACACGTTTACTCCTACCCCCAAGTCAGCACAGCTCCGAGCCTCGCTCACTCAAACAAACAGATCCTCGTTGTTTGGCGGTTCCCCGGGTCTGGAGTGCACACTTCCTGTGTCGTGGAACACTGGGGACAGACTGTAGGTCTTCTGAGCGGGAGCTTCTCCAAGCCGCGGTAAGTTGAAAGAGCGCCAATCCCGGACACCTCCGTGATCGCCACCCGAGCTACCGCAGGCCCTGTCTCAGCTCCCACTTCAGACTGTGGTTGGATAGGATTTGTCTGGTATTCAGAATGGAGTAGATTTGTTTCAGAAACGCCTTAGCGTAACGACTCAGCTCCAGAGTCAATCTGCATAGGGGATACCGGTCTCTGCTGTGAAAAGCATCCAGGTCAGGGTAATACCTCACTGGCCAAGATAAACGCAGACGGGAGAATGTATCTTGCCCTTCAAACTAGAGCTTGGTGCTAGCGTTCAGCATGCTGCTAGCTCCTCCCCTTCCGGTCTCCTGCCAGTGTCCCTTTAAGTATATATTATATATATAAATATATATATATATATAGTTAAGGGGTAGGCAAACTAACAGCTAGATTTGGAGTTTTGTCGGTAACGACCCAAAAAGCTAACGCCGGCTTTTTTCTGGCTGCACCATAAAAATAACTCTGGTATTGAGAGTCCACATAAAGGGCTGCGTTAGGCTCCAAAAAAGGAGCGTAGAGCATATTTAACGCAGCTTCAACTCTCAATACCAGAGTTCCTTACGCAAGCGGCCAGCCTCAAAAACGTGCTCGTGCACGATTCCCCCATAGGAAACAATGGGGCTGTTTGAGCTGAAAAAAAACCTAACACCTGCAAAAAAGCCGCGTTCAGCTCCTAACGCAGCCCCATTGTTTGCTATGGTGGAAACACTTCCTACGTCTGCACCTAACACTCTAACATGTACCCCGAGTCTAAACACCCCTAACCTTACACTTATTAACCCCTGCATATTATTATTAACCCCTAATCTGCCGCTCCGTAAACCGCCGCTACTTACATTATCCCTATGTACCCCTAATCTGCTGCCCTAACAGCGCCGACCCCTATATTATATTTATTAACCCCTAATCTGCCCCCCACAACGTTGCCTCCACCTGCCTACACTTATTAACCCCTAATCTGCCTAGCGGACCTGAGCGCTACTATAATAAAGTTATTAACCCCTAATCCGCCTCACTAACCCTATAATAAATAGTATTAACCCCTAATCTGCCCTCCCTAACATCGCCGACACCTAACTTCAATTATTAACCCCTAATCTGCCGACTGGAGCTCACCGCTATTCTAATAAATGTATTAACCCCTAAAGCTAAGTCTAACCCTAACACTAACACCCCCCTAAGTTAAATATAATTTACCTCTAACGAAATTAATTATCTCTTATTAAATAAATTATTCCTATTTAAAGCTAAATACTTACCTGTAAAATAAATCCTAATATAGCTACAATATAAATTATAATTACAATGTAGCTATTTCTGGGATTAATATTTATTTTACAGGCAACTTTGTAATTATTTTAACCATGTACAATAGCTATTAAATAGTTAAGAACTATTTAATAGTTACCTAGTTAAAATAATTACAAAATTACCTGTAAAATAAATCCTAACCTAAGTTAGAATTAAACCTAACACTATACTATCATTAAATTAATTAAATAAAATACCTACAATTACCTACAATTAAACCTAACACTACACTATCAATAAATAAATTAAATACAATTCCTACAAATAACTACAATGAAATAAACTAACTAAAGTACAAAAAATAAAAAAGAACTAAGTTACAAAAAAATAAAAAAATATTTACAAACATTAGAAAAATATTACAACAATTTTAAACTAATTACACCTACTCTAAGCCCCCTAATAAAATAACAAAGACCCCCCAAAATAAAAAATGCCCTACCCTATTCTAAATTACTAAAGTTCAAAGCTCTTTTACCTACCAGCCCTGACAGGGCCCTTTGCGGGGCATGCCCGCAAGAAGTTCAGCTCTTTGCCTGTAAAAAAAAACAAACAATACCCCCTCCCCAACATTACAACCCACCACCCACATAGCCCTAATCTAACCCAAACCCCCCTTAAATAAACCTAACACTAAGCCCCTGAAGATCATCCAACCTTGTCTTCACCTTACCAGGTATCACCGATCCGTCCTGGCTCCAAAATCTTCATCCAACCCAAGCGGGGGCTGGCGATCCATCATCCGGTGGCTGAAGAGGTCCAGAAGAGGCTCCAAAGTCTTCATCCTATCCGGGAAGAAGAGGCGATACAGACCGCAACCATCTGAGCCAAGCGGCATCTTCTATCATCATCCGATGACGACCGGCTCCATCCTGAAGACCTCCACCGCGGCCCATCTTCTTCCGGCGACGTCCAACTGAAGAATGACGGTTCCTTTAAGGGACGTCATCCAAGATGGCGTCCCTCGAATTCCGATTGGCTGATAGGATTCTATCAGCCAATCGGAATTAAGGTAGGAATATTCTGATTGGCTGATGGAATCAGCCAATCAGAATCAAGTTCAATCCGATTGGCTGATCCAATCAGCCAAACAGATTGAGCTCGCATTCTATTGGCTGTTCCGATCAGCCAATCAGAATATTAATAAATATAAATATAGGGGTCGGTGATGTTTAGGGCAGCAGATTAGGGGTACATAGGGATAATGTAGGTGGCGGCGCTTTGCGGTCGGCAGATAAGGGGTTAATTATTGTAGGTAGCTGGCGGTGACGTTGTGGGGGCAGATTAGGGGTTAATAAATATAATACAGGGGTCGGCGGTGTTAGGGGCAGCAGATTAGGGTACATAAGGATAATGTAGGTGGCGGTCGGCAGATTAGGGGGTTAAAAAAAATTAATCGAGTGGCGGCGATGTGGGGGGCCTCGGTTTAGGGGGTACATAGGTAGTTTATGGTGTTAGTGTACTTTAAGTACAGTAGTTAAGAGCTTTATGAACCGGCATTAGCCCAAAAAGCTCTTAACTACTGGACATTTTTCTGCGGCTGGAGATTTGTCGTTAGATTTCTAACGCTCACTTCAGACACGACTCTAAATACCCGGAGTTAGAAAGATCCCATTGAAAAGATAGGATACGCAATTGACGTAAGGGGATCTGCGGTATGGAAAAGTCGCGGCTGAAAAGTGAGCGTTAGACCCTTTTTTGAGTGACTCCAAATACCGAGTTAGCCTAAAACCAGCGTTAGGAGCCTCTAACGCTGGTTTTCACGACTAACGCCAAACTCCAAATCTAGCCGTAAGGCTCAGGGGCCAAATCAGGCATATAACAAGCAAGATGTTTGTTTACATTTTTTTTCAAACTTATTTTTTATTTGTGGTTTTAGAAAATAAAATTAACAGTTGGGGACTCGCAGGACCCCTTCGCAAATACAAACTCAATAAGGTGTCGGACCCAGTGGTCCTACAGGAAAAATACATTGCACGATGAAAATCAAATCAAGTTGTTCTCCACATGTGTGAGGTCAGATATAATGGTCATGCTAGTTAGTGATGAGAGAACCAATGAATACTCAGCACAGCATCTCGGTTCATGTGTAGATGGTACGGAGGTAGGGGAAGGGGTGGGGGGGAGGGAGAGGTACATATTTGAGGGATTAAAGGGGAGGGGGACAGATCTCAACTGTCATGTCTGATAGTACAGTCCATAATGCAGGTAGACGGACAGCTTATTAGGAAGTGGATAGGGTGTCCTGTGTCGTGGCGGATGGGCGCCATAAGGTATCGTACTTATCTTTCCAGTTGGCCCATGTCATTTCAAACAAATCAGATTTGTTTAGGTCAAGATTTATGGCCTTTCCATATTATTCAAAAAAGCCATAGTATTTACAATCTCTTCCCACTTGGGGGGGGGGTACCCTTTTCCAAGCCCTAGCTATATTGGTTTTAATAGAAGACATTAAATAGACACCAAGTAGGCTTTGTGTTTGGGCAAATTATGGAGGCCCAAATAGAGAAGGGCAGAGGCCGGGCCACCAGTTATTCTAATTCCAAAGTCAGTAAGGGTAAGAAGTCCTAGCTCCCAAAGGGGTTAATTTTGGGGGCACTCCCACCAAATATGCAGCATATTACCATGAAGGCCTCAGCCTCTCCAGCAGAGGGGCAAAGTTCCTGGGTACATTTAGACAATCGGGTGAGGACGAGGTACCAGTGAGAGATAACTTTATAGTAAGTTTCAAACATTGTTAAGCAGTGTAGGTTTTTTTTGTCAGTAAGATGGCCTTTTGCCAAGAGTCAGTTGGAGTGCGCACGGTGTAGAAGATTGTCCCACCTAGTCAGATGCGGAGCTAGTTCAGGCGGTAGTGTTCCCTCTAGTAAATTATAATGAAACGTTAGTGGCTTAACAAGCCTGCGCCCCCTGTGCCAGATGGATTCCCAAGGGGTGAGAGGACAGGAGGAGGAAGGGGAGAAAACACATACTTTTCAGGAAGCTTCTAATCCTGAGTACTTCAAAGAAGAGGATCGGAGGAACACCTGCATGTGGTTCCAAATGCGCTAAATGTATAAATCCATTTGGTTGTGAAATAGACCAGAAATCCGAAAACTTGCCTAATCTCCAGCCATGCCCAATATTAGGGTGAGTTTCCGCCAGTCCAGTGGAACAGCCTGCTACCAAGGTGATGGGAGAGGGATGGGGGCAATTAGTTGGCGATGTCGGACCCTGCCCAGACAAACAAGCATTTTAGAATAACCAGATTACGGATGCCCAAAGTTCTGCGACAGTATGGCGGGTCTGAATTACATCTTTAAGAAGAACGTTGGAGGTAGAGAGGCCTGCTCGATTTCTCTCCATCTGTCACAGGATTGGAGTACTCCCCATTGGGAAATATGTGTGAGCATAGCTCCCTTGTAGTATTTTACAACTGAAGGAGTGGCTAGTTAAAAGCTCTGAGTGTTTCCCATAAATAGTCCCAACGAACCCGATCAAACACCTTCTCGCACACAATATTAATGAGACGCCTTGTATTGGCCGGACCCTCGTGATTGAATGAAAACCCACGTGGTCAGGGCCGATCATGTCTGGCAGTAGCTTACCAATGCAGATGGCTAGTATTTTTAGAGTAGATTTTAACATCAACATTGCTCAGGGAGATTGGCCTGTAGTTAGAGCAGAGAGAGGGGTCCTTATCTGGTTTGGGCAACGTGACAATGGCAGTCTCCAGAAATTACTCTCTTAGAGTGCCATCTTTTACAGCCAAATCGAAGAACCTGGGCAAGTTCATGGGTGTATATCTTATAAAATTGGGCAGGGAATCCATCTGGCCCGGGGCCTTAAAGGTTTTAGGCGTTTTATTGTTTGTTTAACCTCCAACAGTGAGAGCGGGGCTGTGAGGGATTCTTGTTGCTCTACTGTGAGTGTAGGAAGATTCAGAGTGGACAGGTATAGCCTGATATCTTGGGCAGAGGTGGGTGTTGGGTTCCACATTTTCTATATTATATAGTTTAGAATAAAAGTCGTCAAAACTGTCTCCTATCAGGGATGGTTTCTTATGTGTTTTGTTAATCTACCGAATTTGGGGTATTTGGGAAGTACAATTTATTAGCTAACATGGTTTCAGCCCTATTTCCTTATGATAGAAAAGTTGCTTTAGCTTGGTAATTTGCGCTGAGATATCTGCGGTGATAGAGGCGCGGGTTAGTGGATTCTAAAGTCCTAAGATCAGTTTGCGCCTGCGCCAGCGTAAGGCCAGCTAACTTTCTCAAATGGCTCTGTTTGCGAATAATAAGGCCCCTAACAGTCACTTTGATAGCGCCCCAAATGATATCGTCTAAAGTCTGCCCGTTGTCATTCCATCCAAGCAATTCAGTCAAGTCTCATCTCAGTTCTTTTCTGAATGGGATGTCTGCCAGAATATGTCATGGGAGGCACCAGTTAATTCTGGGCGATGGGTTTGTCAGAGGGGGTATAAATCGGCTGTAACTAAGTCATGGTCTGACCAGGAGCTGAGAAAGATATCAGAGTGAGAAACTGAATCTAGGGTCCCCACCTGCAGAAGATATGGTCTAGCTGGGAGTATGCATTGTGTGGGGTGTAATCTCTCTCTCTAGGGTGCAATGACCTCCAGACGTCAACGTAACCATGATGTATCATTATGGCCTGAAACTGAGCAGAGGTGTGGACTGCCTGAGGGTTGCTTCTGTCTACACTCACAGTCTTATGGTCCAGCTTAGAGTCCCACATCATATTGAAGTTGCCTGCCAACAAGACCCTTCCCTGTCTATATTTGTCAATTGTCTGGAGAATCTTGCGGAGGCATGCAGGCTGATGAGAATTGGGCAGGTATATAGAGACCAGTGTATGGAGCACATGATCCAGTCTGCAAATCAAAATGGTGTATCTGGCCTGTGGGTCTATGATTACTTGTATCTGTTCATAAGCAACTCTATTGTGGCAATAAAATAGCCGTGCCTCTGGCCTTTTATTGAAAGGGAGTGCTCTAGAACCCTGTAGGAATGGGGGTGAAATTACTGAGGGGAGTCTCCTGTAGAAAGACTACGTTTGGGTTGTGTAATTTGAGTTCATGGGTCAGGAGGCTCCTCTTAAAAGGGGAGTTAAGGCCCCTTACATTGTGAGTGAGGAATCTAATGCGATTTGCCATCTCTTAAGAGGGGGGAATGGGGTAAATATGGGGAGGGGTGTCACACTAGGTTATAAGTTTGTTAGGGTACTGTATTGAGGGGTGAGGTGGAATAGTCCACCTGGTGGAACCCTGGCATGGGCTACCTATGTGGGGGGGGGTCTAAGAAAGGAGTATTAAAAGTTGCGGACCAGACTTGACGGCCCCACTCCATGTATGAAAAGTGTCATGTGAGTGTTTGTTTTGGTGTAGTCAACCTGAGAATTATGTTTAGATATAACATCATATAAATATAAATAACAGCAATAAATGAAAGTGCAATAAATCTACAACAATGGTAATAAACGTTAGTATCCCTCCGTCGAGGCTAGGAACAATTAACCTGTGCCATGTTGACCCATTAGTGTAAGATAAACAAACTTAACCTCTAACAAAATAGGTGTAAACATAGTCAGTTTATAAGAAATATTGGGGCCCTTACCCAGTCAAGCCTAGCTTGGTTACCTCTTTGCTCTTCATAGCAGTCTGTCTAGGATGGCAGGGGCAGAGAGGCTCAATAGAGGGAAAATAAAGTTGTCTTCTGTTGGTACCTTATTATAAAGGAGGAGGCGCATGGGGTCTTTGAGAGTCCTGCATCTGCTGTGTTTTCTGCCTCTTGGGCCGCTGATAATTGATAGGCTATTCAGGAGCCGTGGCCCTCAGTTTCGCCTTAGCAAAGGTAGGTTCTAGCAGGCTGTCTTTTGTGAGTCCCCATTGAGCCAGCGAGGACAATGTATGTGTCTGGTTGTCCCTTGAGATTATCAGCTTGGCCGGATAACCCCATCTATATTTAAATGCCCGCCCTTCTGAGCATCATTGTGACTGGCTGGTACTGTTTTCTGTACTGTAATGTGTGTGCCGACAGGTCAGGCAGCAGCTGGATATCTTGGAATTTCTCTGCCAATTGCGGTTTACGAAAGGCAGCCTGCATGAGCTTGTCCTTAAAGAGAAAGCTGTGGAAACAGACTATGACATCCCTAGTTTCTCCGTTGAAACTGATCTTGGGCGCAGGGTTCTATGGGCTCTTTCCATAGTGGTGGTCATGCCCTCAATAGGGTCCAGCAGATCTCCAAAAAGCTCTGTTAGGTAGTTCTGTAGTTCTGTGGGTGCTATGTCCTCCGGTATCCCTCTGAATCTGATATTGGTTCCTTCTAGCACGGTCCTCGACATCGGCAAGTTTAAATTCCGAGTTGGCTCAATTGGTCCCGATAGTGCTTCAGAGTAGGCCAAGAGGTCCGACTGATCTGTAGTGATATCATAATGCTTTCTCTCAAGGGAGTCCACCCTGTCTCCTATTTCTGAGCTATCCTTTTTTTTTATCCTCAGCATGAGGGTATCTTCCGTAATGAAGTGTTCGGATCTGGAAGGTGGAGCAGCATCAGGTTGGGAGCCCTCCCCTAAGGACTCTGACTCACTTAATCCATCATTTGAATCTTCCTCAGGCTTTTTGTGCGGTTGAGTGAAATGGTCTAATACCTGTTTTTTGACCGGCCCAGGAGTTTTAGGGATGCCGTCTGGAAGTATGAGGCATTTCCAGTTACGGTAAAGGGTAAAAAACAATGACGGTGGTCAAACTGAAAGACCAGAAGTCCTCTTGCTTAAAATGTGTCAAAGGAGAACCAACACAGAGGAGCAAGGACCAGCAAGACCCTCCCCGGGCACAGGTTAATAAAATTGACCCCTATACACCCGTGTTAGGGTAGAACCTTTCACTTGAGGAGATTCCCTGCGGACACCCCCACCCAGCTCAGGAGCAGAGGATATGACCCAAAGAAAGGGGAAAGGGAAAAGGGAGGTGACCAACACAGACAAGCAGAGTCGAAAGGGAGAGCCAGCAAGGGGTACCCAGTCAGCATACCACAAGGAAAAATTAAGCTAGGCAGTATTAACAATATACATGATAGCGACTATGTTGGTTTACAGAAAGAAGAGCTATGGTTAAAAGTTGAGCTAATGTTATATAACCAATCTTACTGCAATGGTACAAGCAAAATGAAGGAGGATACAGTTATATTATTACACTTTGGGTTCAGGGCCACAGAGACACATTAGGCTGACGCAGCAGCAAAGGGACTGGCACAGGCCTCTAAATAATTCCAGAGAGTGGCTGGGTAGAGACTATGATAACTGCCTAAGGACACTTAAGCTGGCGTAGCAGTAGTTAGACGCAAAGAGTGAATTGCAAGAGTTTAGACTGGGACTAAAAAAGGGTCCGGCCAGGAGCCACTGCTCGGAGATCTAGGGGTAGTGGCCGAGTCTGCTAGTGGAACATTGGGTGACAACCTAGAAGAAAGTCCCCCCCCAGTCTCTGGTGAGTACTACTGTATACTGTATTAAGATTAAGGGGTATGTTTGAGTCCACAGTTTCATTTTTTACGGAGTGGAATGTGCAGGGCCATTCAATGGATGCTGGCTGGGTAGAGAGTAAAAGTAGTGTTCCCATTGGGGCTCAGAGGTTTGTGATTGGAGAGGCAATGGCCCGCCTGCAGTTACCCCAAGGTGCACAATGTCCAGATTAGGAAATAAGGCTCATATGTAGATGTGTCTGCAAGTATAGCTATCCCTCAGTGAGGTGTATTAGGGGGAGCTAGCCCAACTAATGCAGAACACTCAGAAAGGTGGACCAGGACTCTAGGTGTAATGCAGTCAACATAAAATTAGGGGCCTTAGTAGTGGCAATGCAAAGGTATCTTGTTCAGGTAGGGAACATTAGGCTGTAGAAGACGTGGAAGCTGGGACCTAAGAGGTGCTAAGTGTAGTATTGAGGAGATTTGCTTACCCCTTTAGTTCACGTCGTCGGCTGCTCCCACTGATGAGACGGTCCCAGGGCTCTACAGGTAGAATGAGCTGGATCAAATCAGTCCCAGCTGTGTGTGCTGCGAGGAGAGTAAAGTCGGTCTCTGCTTTGGAGGAGCAATCTGAGGTCTCCCTAGTGACGGCAACCTCGGCTGCTGCATGATAGGCTGTAGGCCCAAGATGCAGGCTTTTGCGCCCTTCTAATTGCAGGGTAACAATTAATCTCACGAGTGGTTCTTCGCTTCGCCCAAACACCACCATAATCTTTCTGCGGCAGTTACAGCTTTGATTCTACTCACAATGTCTCTCTGGGGTCACCTGTGTTGCAGTTGGCCTAACTGACAGGCCGTCTCAAGAGTGTGGATATTGCGGTGACTTTCCGTACACCCTCAGCAGACCTTGGTTGCCAGAACCTCCTTGCAAGGCTTCAGTTGGGTGCTCCGGAGCGGAGCCCTGGCCCTCTGGAGGTGAGGGTACTGAAGGTAGATGGCTGTCAGGTGATAGTGCCAAGCAGCAGGTACTCAGAGCCAGGTGCAGCATCTTCACCTCAATGGCGGTTGATGTCTGTAGGTCCCGTATAAGGAGGCTCTTTATGGGCATACACCAAGATGTCACACAGGTTACAGTGTGATCACTTAGTCTCCAGGAGCGGAGCCCCGACCTTCCAGAGAGCGGGATCCCCCACGGTCACTTCCCCGCAGCAGCTACTTCAGGCGGGTGGTATAAGGGTCCATGCAGCAAACTCTGCAAACTCGCCTGAGTCCTTTCTTGGTACTTCTCTGTTTCAATATTGGCCTCTGTGCAGCAAAAGTTGGATTTATTTGTCAGAAATAGTTAAGTTATAAGCCCTGATGCGGAGCTGATCAGAGACACGTCTGCTCGATATGGCGGTTAGTTCTGCCCCTTATTTTACATTTTTATATGAGTGAAAAAATTAGAGAGTTGAATAGTTGTGGTCAGTCAGTAAAATTAGAAAATGGAAAATAAAAAAAACTATTTAGAATGCAATCTCATTACAGTAGGATTATTTTTCACAAATGTATTAAATGAAATTGAGGCTGCAAACAAATTAATAATTGTCATATATTTTAAAGTTGACAACAAAATATTGGGAAATTTGTTTTCTCTTTTTTTTTCTAGTTATAGAAAAGCCTAAAAAGTCTCTGCCGATCCCTGGTATAGTTTGTAAAATGTATACCAGGTTACTATCGCTTTTAAAAAGATTCATAGAATTCATGAAATTGAAAGAACTAAACAGTAGGTTATTCCCAGTAGAACTAAAACCATCTCTAGAATATAAAATATAGATGTATACACTTGTAACTTCAACCTAGAAAATTTGATATCATCTGGGAGTTTGTGTAGCTCTTTAGCTTGACTATGAAATGCATTTTAAAATGTCATCTGACTGAATTAATAATGCAGGACACAGTGCCCTGGGAAAAGTATTTGGAGGATTTAAAAATTAATTATAGAAAATAACTTTCCTTAATGTTCCCTTGTGTTGATGTAATACTGAATATTTAATGAGTGAGTTTGGGAGAACTAGTTGAACTAAAAAATAGAAACAAAATGAGTGATCTGTTGAAACAGAGAATGAATTATGACCATGTATACTAATATCTAGGACTACATCCTGATAGTGCAAGGAAGCTTCTGAAAAGTGTAAATTCTGCACTTTACTCCAGTGCCAGATATAAAGGAACATTAAATAAAAACAATAAATAAACATTATACTGTATTACACAGGACATTAATACTACTAGTGCACAGCTACAAAGGAGTAGCAACTACTCACTATGTTACTGCATTTCATCCCGTTCCTGCTGCTCTTTACAAATCAGTTTTCTGTTTTTAATAGTTTAAAGTGCCTAATATTGAAGCTCCACCTCCTTTGTACTAGGGGTTTGCCATCTTTGAGGCTCAAGTATTCTCACAGCCAGTGACAGAAGCAGTGCCCACTCACAGATCAGTAATATTGTCCACTTTTTGGAGCTGTAATAGTGCTTTAGGTTAGTGTGCATGATACATCATGTGAGCTTTACATTTTTTTAATTTTACAGTTGCATGAGATATATTTTAAAAACATTAATATGGAGCAATGTAGCCACATCAAAAATGTTTTTAGGGCAAAACCAGCTACACTCATCCCAATTATACAGTTTACTGTTCATTTGTCAGTCTATAAAAATGTATCTTTATATATGTTGTTTTATCAATATGAAAATACTCATCAACATTATACTGGTCACTGTTATAAGTATTATTTCATTATCACTATAAAGTAAGTTTATTACCCAGTGTATAGTTACTCTTCATCATTTTACAGTACAATGTTTTATTTTCTGTGTATAGATACTTCTGTTTCACCATACAATGCATTACAATTATGTAGATCTTCATCTTTTATAGAATTTGTATGTTTCATTATCAGTAAATATATATCATAAAAATTCATTTGTAATAATTATCCTTTTAACATAACAGAAAAAGAAGGCTTAGCTGTTTGACCCTAGTCAAAATGTGTCTTAAAGCATTAATTCACACTTTATTAAAGGGATACTGTAAAATTGTTTTCCCTTAATGTGTTTCCAATTTACTTTTTTACCAAATGCAGAGTATAAAATGTATGAGAATTTGCTTTTTTAAAGGACATGAAACACAAATGTTTTCTTTCATGATTAAAAAAGAACATACCAATGTTAAACAACTTTCTAATTACTTCTATTATCTAATTTGCTTCATTCTCTTGATATACTTTTCTGAAAAGTATATCTAGATATAATGCTGATTGGTTGCGTCACATAGATGCCTCGTGTTATAGGCTCATTCATGTGCATTATTATTTCTTCAACAAAGGATATTTAAGAATGAAGCAAAGTAGATAATAGAAGTAAATGGAATGTTGTTCTAAATTGTATTCTCCTACTTGAAGTCATGAAAGAAAATGTTTGGGTTTAGTTTCCCTTAAGGTTTATATTTGTGTATATGAATTTTGTGTTTTGAAGCCGCAACCTAATAAATGGGTTGAGCTTGTATGTATAATCAGATCTTATTACTTATCACATTGTGTACATATACATGCTTCTTTATCTTATCTGATAATAGAAAATAAAAATTGTAGTACCTTTATCCCTCTATACCCCACGGAGAGTGTAATTTCATCTGCTGGCTTACACAGCTTATCTATAGCTTGGACCTAAGAACCAGAAACTTTCAGAATAGTGGGGATACCACAATCTAATCAACTATTTAAAATGCCAATATAAGGGTAATGGAAGATGATTGTAAACAATTTAATACCAGCAGGTAAATTGGATCATTAGGAACAAATTAAAGGGTGAGAACATTTTGAGGTAAACAGTCCTCTTTAAGTAAAAAATATTATTTTTATCTAATCGGATGGGTACAAATAATAGTTCAAGAATATTACGTCTTTTAAGGTTTTCTAGTAATCACAACATGTCATAACAGCATCTTGAGGAAAATAATACATATTAGCAATACAGAAATAAGTGTGTAAGGTTCAATTGAGAATGAAGGGGTTTTGTAACTTGGGACTGTAAAACAGGTTTGACAAGGCAGCTTGGCAGATATGATTGAGGCAGATTCTGTCCCTTAAGTGGCACAGCTGTGATCTCTCATCCTTAGAAGAAGACAGCATAACCTTGGGTCCAGATCATCAAGATCAAAGCTGTCTGATTGGTTCAGTAGCTGCAGAACTGCAGAACAGTCTATGTACTGCTCAAATTTATTTACCTGGCAAACAGTCCAATGATTTTGTCATCTTTAAATCATCTTACTTTGAAAGAATTATAACCATTGTTTAAATGATGCATATTGTTTACAGCAAATGTTTGTGCTTTTGTATCAGAATCAAATTCCCTAGCTTGTTTTTACATATCCTTTAAAAATAAGCAAATAAATATTACAACTGTTTAAACTCTGACAGGTGGCATTTGAAGACTTTGTGCAGTGGAGGCCGCTCCATAGTTAATGAAGCCCTAGGCAGAGCTTACACTTAGGCCACTTGATATAAGAACAAAATTCAGATGTGTCCCTTATCCCCTCATTATTTTTGCCAACTGTGGGCCAGATTACGCGCAAGCGAAAAGAGGTTTATGCGTCTGTTTGCATGCGTCGGGTGTTGAGCTTGTATTACAAATTTGAAAGTAAATGTGATTTGCTTGAGCGCAATTAAGGTTAATTCACGTTGTGGGATAGCAAGTGTCACAAAACACATCCAAAAATACATTACAATGTTACAGTTACTACTCTAATAACACCCTTTAATAAACACCTGAGGTCTCAGGTGTTAGAAAAAAAATCATGCAAAGGGATTTAACATTAACCCTTTGAGTGCTAAGCACTTTCCCACCTGGGTGCTAAGATTTATTTATGTTTTTTTATTTATTTATTTTTTTTTAAACAATTTTTTTTTAAACTTTTTTTAAATTTTTTTTCAGACCCCAAGACTTACACTGTTGGCGATTACCTTTCCAATGGTGGGTCTTGGGGGTCTGTAGCTGCTTAGATGCCTGAGATACAGGCTTCTAAGCAGCATGCCCCCTGCTCCTATACTTAACATTGTTAAGTATAAATAAAGTTGCGCAGTGATGTCATCAAGTTATTGTGCGTCACTCTACTGGCACGATCGCCGGGGTAGGAGTGGGTGGGAGCCCCCAGATCTCCCTCAAGTTGGGAGAGTGCTAGTGACGGCTCTGAGCCGTCATTAGCACCAGAGTGGGAAACTCTGTGGATGGCTCAGAGCCGTCATTAGCACTCAACGGGTTAAGATAAGTACATATACAATTGGAGCTAGTTTTATATAGACTGCTGAGAGTAGAAGTAGCAAGTTCTGGGGCCCTGCCATGACTGGAGAGAGGGAACTTTGGGATCCCAGAAGTCTGAAGACCCTGAGAGAACCTTGGACCAGATTCAGTCATGGAGCAGTCCCTAAAGATTAGAGACCCACAAGCAGGAAGTCTGGAAATAACTGGCCCATAAGAGAGTGAGACCCCAAGATATATTGGATTTATTATAGTGGTACAATTTGTTTTTTTGCATGTTGTGTATGTTTGTATGTTGTTTTGCTTCTACACAATGCAACAGTATTATAATTTCTGTATTTCTGTACACTGTAAAAAAAAATATTTTTTATTTATCACTTTTGTGTATATCTTGATTTTGTCACCTGTACCCTAGCAAATTTCTTACAAAGTATTTATAAATAGATATTCCTATATACATCTGTATATTCTGCCTTCTATTTATCAAGCCGTCCACTTTCTAGCATTCGACGGCACCAATACGCTCGCCTAACATCCGCTGCCGCGGGACCTGAATACGTTCGCCCAAAATTATCAAGAAAGCTGTCAAAAAGCAGCGCACCAGTACGGTGTGATGAGCAGCGGACTGTTGTTAACTAACAATCATCGTTCTTGCTGCTCATTCGGCTTAATCGCAGCTTTCTTGCTACCCTGTCCAATAAGCACCCACACTATACTATACTGTTTTACCCCCTATAAACCGCCGCTCCCGGAGCCCCCCGCACCTAAATAAAGTTATTAACTCCTAAACCGCCGCTCCCTGAGCCCCCTGCACCTAAATAAAGTTATTAACCCCTAAATCGCCGCTCCCCCGGAGCCCACCGCAACTCTTATAAAGTGTTTACCCCCTAAACCGCCGCTCCCGGAGCCCACCGCCACCTACATTATATGTATTAACCCCCTAAACCAACCGCTCCCTCCCGACCCCGCCGCAACTAAATAAAATGTTTTACCCCTAAACCGCCGCTCATGGACCCCGCCACCACCTACATTAAATTTATTAACCCCTAATCTGACCCCCCTACACCGCCGCCACCCTACATTAAATTTATTAACCCCTAATTTTCCCCGCCCCCAACGTCGCCGCCACTATATTAATTTAAAAAAAACCGCCGCTCCCGGAGCCCACCGCCACCGTACATTATATGTATTAACCCCTAAACCTAAGTCTAACCCTAACCCCCACTAATTTAAAATATAATTTAAATTAATCTAAATAAATGATTCCTATTTAAAACTAAATACTTACCTATAAAATAAACCCTAAGCTAGCTACAATATAGCTAATAGTTACATTGTAGCTAGCTTAGGATTTATTTTTATTTTACAGGCAACTTTGTATTTATTTTAACTAGGTACAATAGTTATTAAATAGTTATGAACTATTTAATAGCTACCTAGTTAAAATAAAGACAAATATACCTGTAAAAATAAATCCTAACCTAAGTTACAATTACATCTAACACTACACTATCATTAAATAAATTAAATAAATTAACTACAATTAAATAAATTAAATAAAATTAACTTAAGTACAAAAAAACACACACTAAATTACAGAAAATAAAAAAATAATTACAAGAATTTTAAACTAATTACACATAATCTAATCCCCCTAATAAAATAAAAAAAGCCCCCAAAATAATAAAAAGCCCTACCCTATACTAAATTACAAACAGCCCTTAAAAGGGCTTTTTGCGGTGCATTGCCCCAAAGTAATCAGCTCTTTTACTTGTAAAAAAGAATACACAACGCCCCCAACATTAAAACCCACCACCCACACACCCAACCCTACTCTAAAACCCACCCAATCCCCCTTAATAAAACCTAACACTACCCCCCTGAAGATCACCCTACCTTGAGACGTCTTCACCCAACCGGGCCTAAGTCCTCGAACGAAGCCAGGCGAAGTCTTCATCCAACCGGCAGAAGTGGTCCTCCAGTCGGGGCGAAGTCTTCATCCAACCGGCAGAAGTGGTCCTCCAGACGGAAGAAGTCTTCATCCAGGCGGCATTTTCTATCTCATCCATCCGACGAGGAGCGGCTCCATCTTGAAGACATCCAGATCAGAGCATCCATCCAGACCGACGACTACCCGATGAATGAATATTCCTTTAAATGACGTCATCCAAGATGGCGTCCCTTGAATTCCGATTGGCTGATAGAATTCTATCAGCCAATCGAATTAAGGTAAGAAAAATCCTATTGGCTGATGCAATCAGCCAATAGGAATGAGCTTGCATTCTATTGGCTGATTGGAACAGCCAATAGAATGCGAGCTCAATCCTATTGGCTTATTTTTCCTACCTTAATTCCGATTGGCTGATAGAATTCTATCAGCCAATCGGAATTCAAGGGACGCCATCTTGGATGACGTCATTTAAAGGACCAGTCATTCATCGGGTAGTCGTCGGTCTGGATGGATGCTCCACGTCGGATGTCTTCAAGATGGAGCCGATCCTCTTCGGATGGATGAAGATAGAAGATGCGCCTGGATGAAGACTTCTGCCCGTCTGGAGGACCTCTTCTGCCCGGTTGGATGAAGACTTTGCCCGCTGGAGGACCTCTTCTGCCAGGTTGGATGAAGACTTCGCCCGGCTTCGTTGAGGACTTAGGATTGGTTGGGTGAAGACGTCTCAAGGTAGGGTGATCTTCAGGGGGGTAGTGTTAGGTTTTATTAAGGGGTGGGTTAGGTGTGTGGGTGGTGGGTTTTAATGTTGGGGGGGGAATTGTATTTTTTTTTTACAGGTAAAAGAGCTGATTACTTTGGGGCAATGCCCCGCAAAAGCCCTTTTAAGGGCTATATGTAATTTAGTATAGGGTAGGGATTTTTTATTATTTTCGGGGGCTTTTTTATTTTATTAGGGAGATTAGGTGTAATTAGTTTAAAATTCTTGTAATAATTTTTTTATTTTTCTGTAATTTAGTGTTTTTTTTGTACTTTAGTTAATTTTATTTAATTTTAATTAATTGTAGTTAATTGTATTTAATTTATTTAATTATAGTATAGTGTTAGGTGTAATTGTAACTTAGGTTGGGTTTTATTTTACAGGTATATTTGTATTTATTTTAACTATTAATTAACTATTTATTAACTATTGTACCTAGTTAAAAATAAATACTACTTGCCTGTAAAATAAAAATAAACCCTAAGCTAACTACAATGTAACTATTAGTTATATTGTAGCTAGCTTAGGGTTTATTTTGTAGGTAAGTATTTAGTTTTAAATAGTACTAATTTAGTTAATTGGTAGGATTTTTATTTAGATTTTTTTAAATTATAGTTAAGTTAGGGGGTGTTATGGTTAGAGTTAGACTAGATTTAGGGGTTAATAAATTTAATATAGTGGCGGCGGTGTAGGGGGGGAAGATTAGGGATTAATAAATACAATGTAGGTGGCGGTGGGAGCGGCAGTTTAGGGGTTAAACAATTTATTTAGTTTGTGGCGGGGTCAGAGAGCGGCAGGATAGGGGTTAATAACTTTATGTAGGTGGCGGCGGTATAGGGGGCAGCATATTAGGGGTTAATAAGTATAATGTAGGTTGCGGTGGGCTCCGTGAGCGGTGGTTTA
This sequence comes from Bombina bombina, assembly GCF_027579735.1. Lineage (NCBI taxonomy): Eukaryota > Metazoa > Chordata > Amphibia > Anura > Bombinatoridae > Bombina > Bombina bombina. The sequence continues at coordinate 227,437,967 of NC_069499.1, forward strand.
GAGGTTAATACATTTATTAGAGTTGCGGTGGGGTCCGGGAGCAACGGTTTAGGGGTTAAACACTTAATAGAGTTGCGGTGGGCTCCGGGAGCGGCGGTTTAGGGGTTAATATGTATAATGTAGGTGGTGGTGGTGTAGGGGGGGGCAGATTAGGGGTGTTTAGACTTGGGGTACATATTAGGGTGTTAGGTGTACACATTCCCATAGAAATCAATGGGATATCGGGCAGCAGCGAACATGAGCTTTCGCTGCTTTCAGACTCCCATTGATTCCTATGGCATCCGCCGCCTCCAGGGTGGCAGATTTAAAAGCAGGTATGCTGGGCCGGAATAGTGGCGAGCGTACCTGGTAGTTCTTTGATAACTACCAAAAGTAGTCAGATTGTGCCGAACTTGCGTTCGGAACATCTGTAGTGACGTAAGCATTGATCTGTGTCAGACTGAGTCCGCCGGATTGTATATTACGTCACTATATTCTACTTTTGCCGGTCTGTAGGGCTTGATAACTACGGCGAATCAAGTTCGCCACAAATACACTGCGGAATTCCAGCGTATTTGCGGTTGACAGCTTCATAAATAGAGGCCACTGTATTTATATATCTCTATATCATCATGTACAGTATATATATAATATAGGTATAGATATATATTGTACTAAAAAAAGTATATATATATATATATATATATATATATATATATATATATACAGGGAGTGCAGAATTATTAGGCAAGTTGTATTTTTGAGGATTAATTTTTATTATTGAACAACAACCATGTTCTCAATGAACCCAAAAAACTCATTAATATCAAAGCTGAATAGTTTTGGACGTAGTTTTTAGTTTGTTTTTAGTTATAGCTATTTTAGGGGGATATCTGTGTGTGCAGGTGACTATTACTGTGCATAATTATTAGTCAACTTAACAAAAAACAAATATATACCCATTTCAATTATTTATTTTTACCAGTGAAACCAATATAACATCTCAACATTCACAAATATACATTTCTGACATTCAAAAACAAAACAAAAACAAATCAGTGACCAATATAGTCACCTTTCTTTGCAAGGACACTCAAAAGCCTGCCATCCATGGATTCTGTCAGTGTTTTGATCTGTTCACCATCAACATTGCGTGCAGCAGCAACCACAGCCTCCCAGACACTGTTCAGAGAGGTGTACTGTTTTCCCTCCTTGTAAATCTCACATTTGATGATGGACCACAGGTTCTCAATGGGGTTCAGATCAGGTGAACAAGGAGGCCATGTCATTAGATTTTCTTCTTTTATATCCTTTCTTGCCAGCCACGCTGTGGAGTACTTGGACGCGTGTGATGGAGCATTGTCCTGCATGAAAATCATGTTTTTCTTGAAGGATGCAGACTTCTTCCTGTACCACTGCTTGAAGAAGGTGTCTTCCAGAAACTGGCAGTAGGACTGGGAGTTGAGCTTGACTCCATCCTCAACCCGAAAAGGCCCCACAAGCTCATCTTTGATGATACCAGCCCAAACCAGTACTCCACCTCCACCTTGCTGGTGTCTGAGTCGGACTGGAGCTCTCTGCCCTTTACCAATCCAGCCACGGGCCCATCCATCTGGCCCATCAAGACTCACTCTCATTTCATCAGTCCATAAAACCTTAGAAAAATCAGTCTTGAGATATTTCTTGGCCCAGTCTTGACGTTTCAGCTTGTGTGTCTTGTTCAGTGGTGGTCGTCTTTCAGCCTTTCTTACCTTGGCCATATCTCTGAGTATTGCACACCTTGTGCTTTTGGGCACTCCAGTGATGTTGCAGCTCTGAAATATGGCCAAACTGGTGGCAAGTGGCATCTTGGCAGCTGCACGCTTGACTTTTCTCAGTTCATGGGCATTTATTTTGCGCCTTGGTTTTTCCACACGCTTCTTGCGACCCTGTTGACTATTTTGAATGAAACGCTTGATTGTTCAATGATCACGCTTCAGAAGCTTTGCAATTTTAAGAGTGCTGTATCCCTCTGCAAGATATCTCACTATTTTTGACTTTTCTGAGCCTGTCAAGTCCTTCTTTTGACCCATTTTGCCAAAGGACAGGAAGTTGCCTAATAATTATGCACACCTGATATAGGGTGTTGATGTCATTAGACCACACCCCTTCTCATTACAGAGATGCACATCACCTAATATGCTTAATTGGTAGTAGGCTTTCGAGCCTATACAGCTTGGAGTAAGACAACATGCATAAAGAGGATGATGTGGTCAAAATACTAATTTGCCTAATAATTCTGCACTCCCTGTATGTATATATATATATATATATATATATATATACACACACACACAGTATATAAATAAAACATTTATTTATGAATAAATAGAACATTTTCTTCTATGTCAAGAACATTGGAATGTGAAATATTAATATTTTCATGTCAGGTTAGCGCACATGAGAATATGCGATCGGGTTTGCGTGCGAGTAGAGTGTTAGGTTTTTTAATTTTTTTTGCTCCATTGACTTCTATGGTGGAATACGTTAACGTGATTGTAATATAAAAATTTCGACTTTTTGCGCACTTTGGGTTAGCGCACAAGCGAAAACTCTTTCATTCGAGCTCTAACCAATGGATGCAAAAGCTTACTTCTAGCAGAGTTAACGAGCGGGAGCGTTAAATAGCCCTCACTTGTAATCTGGCCTTCAGTCTTAGAGCCAAGACTCCTTCGCCTTATTATTTTTGCCTGCCATTTAACACATTATATTATACTTCATACCAGATCCAGTTCCCCTGTCCCCTCTATCTTTTTGTTTGGCAGTCAAAAGCCTTTGCACCAGACCCCATACTTGGTTGATATCTTGCATCCTCACTTAAATTCATGACACCTTTTGTGAATAAAAAAAAATACAGCCATTATCCCAACTTCCCTTACATGATCCTTACTTTAATTCTGTCAGCATGTTCAGCATGAATTACAGCGCATTCTGTCTGGGAACTGTGCTGGGTGACAAAAGCTGTTATATATTCACTGGCCTAGACAATATAAAATCTTACACTCAAAAGGAACTAAACAGTGAGTGTTCTTCCATAAGAAAGTAATAGCTCTCTAGGAAGTAGATTCCCAGAAAATATGGTAAGGTTTAAATAAAATGGCATCCAGTAATAGAAAAACTGTCAAATGAATACATTTTTTTATTCTGGTTTACTTAGCACTCTCTAATTGTTTTTTTTTTTTTGTATATTTATACACTTTAGAGATTGACTTGTAATCAGAGGCAACATTGAAAATATGACACAAACTAGTGCTAAGCAAAATATAGAGAAGCATTTTCAACAATTTTATAAAAATGGCACAAAAAGCAATAAATGCAGTGTCTGCATACATTATCTATGTAATTAACATCTCTCATCATAACTATTCTACAGACAAAGTCATTCAAATTGAAATAATATGTAAACAAGCTAGAGTGGCATACCTACATATATAATCTGCAAAGCAGCAAGCTTTACCTTTGCATATCTGTGCTAAATTTATACATTTGAAAATCAGTTGAATTTCTGAAAAGAAAGTGTGCTGCAAACTGAAAAAAAAATCAAACATTGGAAAGTAAGCTCAGCACAAGATATATAAATAATTGTTGTAGTGCTTGCACTATGCGTTCATTGAGCAAATGGAAGATCCCCGTAAATTTAACAGTCTTACAGGTATTTGCCTATTATGGGCCAGGTTACAAGTGGCTCGATATTTAGCGCTTTCGCTCACATGCAAACACAGCTGGAAGTAAACTTTCCGAGCAAGTATTACAAGTTGAAAGTAAATTGTTTGAATGCGAGCAAAACCCCACTAGAGCTAACGTCAGGACTACGGATATTGTGATGTGTTAACTTCTTGTCCCCATAGACTTTAGAGCATGCTTTCAATAAAAAACACTTATTGCTCATGTGCTAACCCGCTAGACTCAAAGGTAGTTATGCATATTTAAAATGCCAATGTTCTTCACATAGAAGAAAAATAGATGTTTCTTGTTTTAGGGGTTTTGAGTGGAAAGGGCTACAAAGTGTGTGTGTGTGTGTGTATATATATATATATATATATATGTATATATATATATATATATATATATATATATATATATATATATATATATATATATATATATATATATAGTTGTATGCAAAAGTTTAGGCACCCCTGACAATTTCCATGATTTTCATTTTTAAATAATTGGGTGTTTGGATCAGCAATTTCATTTTGATCTATCAAATAACCGAAGGACACAGTAATATTTCATTAGTGAAATGAGGTTTATTGGATTAACAGAAAATGTGCAATATGCATCCAAACGAAATTAGACAAGTGCATAAATTTTGGCACCCTTGTCATTTTGTTGATTTGAATACCTGTCACTACCTAGCTCTAATTAATTGGAACACACAAGTGGTTTGGTAAGCCCATTAAGCCTTGAACTTCATAGATAGGTCCATCCAATCATGAGAAAAGGTATTTAAGGTGGCCAATTGCAAGTCGTTGTTCTCTTTGACTCTCCTCTGAAGAGTGGCAACATGGGGGCCTCAAAACAACTCTCAAATGACATGAAAACAAAGATTGTTCAACATTATGGTTTAGGGGAAGGCTACAAAAAGCTATTGCAGAGATTTAAGCTGTCAGTGTCATAGTGAGGAAATGGAAGACCACAGGCACAGTTCCTGTTAAGGCCAGAAGTGGCAGGCCAAGTAAAATATCGGAGAGGCAAAGGCAAAGGATGGTGAGAACAGTCAAAAACAGCCCACAGACCACCTCCAAAGACCTACAACATCAACTTGCTGCAGATGGTGTCACTGTGCATCGTTCAACAATTCAGTGCACTTTGCACAAGGAGAAGCTGTATGGGAGAGTGATGCGGAAGAAGCCTTTTCTGCACACACACCACAAACAGAGTCGCTTGAGGCATGCAAACACACATTTGGACAAGCCAGCTTAATTTTGGAAGAAGGTGCTGTGGACTGATGAAACAAAGATTGAGTTATTTGGTCATAACAAGGGGCATTATGCATAGCGGCAAAAGAACACAGCTTTCCAAGACAAACACTTGCTACCCACAGTAAAATTTGGTGGATGTTCCATCATGCTGTGGGGCTGTGTGGCCATTGCCGGTACTGGGAATCTTGTTAAAGTTGAGGGTCGCATGGATTCCACTCAATATCAGCAGATACTTGAGAATAATGTTGAGGAATCAGTCACAAAGTTGAAGTTATGCCGGGGCTGGATATTTCAACAAGTCAACGACCCAAAACACTGCTCAAAATCTACTCTGGCATTTTTGCAGAGGAACAAATACAATGTTCTGGAAAAGCCATCCCAATCCCCAGACTTGAATATCATTGAAAATCTGTGGGGTGATTTGAAGCAGGCTGTCCATGCTCGGCAACCATCAAACCTAACTGAACTGGAGATGTTTTGCAAGGAGGAATGGTCCAAAATACCTTCATCCAGAATCCAGACACTCATTACAGGCTATAGGAAACATCTAGAGGCTGTTATTTCTGCTAAAGGAGGCTCTACTAATTATTGATGCAATATTTCTGTTGGGATGCCCAAATTTATGCACCTGTCTAATTTTGTTTGGATACATATTGCACATTTTCTGTTAATCCAATAAAACTCACTTCACTACTGAAATATTACTATGTCCTTCAGTTATTTGATAGATCAAAATGAAATTGCTGATCCAAACACCCAATTATTTATAAATGAAAATCCTAAACCTTTGCATACGATTGGATATATATATATATATATATATACAGTGCAGGTAGCCCTCAATTTACACCAGGGTTAGGTTCCGGAAGGAATGGTTGTAAATAGAAACCGTTGTAAATTGAAACCCAGGTTAAAATGTAAGTCAATGGGAAGTGAGGGAGTTAGATTCCAAGTCCCTCTCAAAATTGACATAAGTAACACCTAATACATTATTTTTAAAGCTTTGAAATGAAGACTATAAATGCTAAACAGCATTATAAACAGTATAAAATAATCACACAACACAGTATGTATCATCAAACTAAGTTTAATGAACAAAAACATTTTTTTACTTGTATTTTTCTGCAAACTAAGCAGTAAGGTCTCTGTATTGACAACAGTATCATAAACTATGTTAGGTAATATCGGGTCTGCAGCTATTCTATGCATTGCAGTCTGGACTGATTTATAGGCACCCTGACCTCCTAATCTTCAAGCAGCTGGGCAGGAAGATGAAAGAGAAGTTTCCCTTTATCACGGCTGCTAGATCATGTTCCTTTGAAAGCTGCTCGATAGCTCAGATAGCTGTTTACACTGAATAATTTCATCCCCCTAGTGCTTGTATTTCTTTGCTGCAACACAAGCTGACAGCCCCACCTGTTGGCCCACCCTTATTTTAATCAATGCACTGCTTCTCAGCGCTTCTCAGTAGTGGTCACATGACTTAAAAAAAAGGTTTGTTATTCTGAAATGGCGCAAATTGAACCGGGCCACCTGTGTATATATATATGTGTGTATATATATATATATATATATATATATATATATATATATATATATATATGTGTGTGTGTGTTTATATGTATGTATAAACATATATAAATGCATAAACATAAATATATATATATATGCAGGATATACAACAAATCCCATTAACGTTTTAGGGGTCTTCCCCGTCCTCAGATCATATAACATATATATATATATATATATATATATATATATATATATATATATATATATACTGTATATATCTATTATAACCCTTTCCAGTGAAACACCTTGTCATATACCATAAACCTTTTAACCCTTATAAAATATTGTATTAATATTTATATAAATAATTGGTATTTGTGTATATATGAAAGTTATAGTTTATTTTAATGTATTTATGTTGTGTTTGGTATTTTTTTCTTAACCCTCAACTTGTAATACGCACACAAGTTAGCACAGAATCTGTCCCTATATATTTTTCATTAACCTATGATTCAAAATAGAAATGTGTTCTATGTAACATTTTGTTTTTTACATCTTTTCTTTCTACTTCAACTTTCGGAGCAAATAGTTATGACAGATAACCATGGTCATCCAACATGACTAATATATTTTTGTTGTAATATTTATTCCAATTTATATAAAATATGATCATCCATCCTACCTGACTTGAATGATTAGATTTGTTTCTGAAGAGATCTATATTAAAAAATGTATATCAATATATTCTTAACCTTAACAATTTCATATTGTATTCCATTACAGTGATCCAGACATTGGCCACAAATATATCAACATCAATTGTGCTATTTATATTTTTCTATTAACAAAATAAGAAACTGTGGTTGTTATATACATTATTAAAATGATATTGATGAACAATCTATCAAGATTTGTTGTGGCAATCTCTCAGAAGCTGGAGATATATGCACCATAAATATGGTGACGTCACTGATATTGATAATATTTAGCTCCAGAATTTATATTGAAATGCAGTTCTAATTAACTTCTTTTTGACAAAATATCTATATTAGTGTTTATTCCCTCAAGTGTGATTACACATTGTAATATGCATAACATGGTTATACATATGCCAATCTTAATCATTTTGCTTTAGATGACCTAGTACTTTTAAAATATGAAAAGCATACACCAAAGCAAAAGCAAAAGTTATTTTTTTTGTTACAAAAGCAAATACATCTTCAAACATCCAGGTAAGTTCTCCATAAAACAAACTCTTCTCATTTCGTAGATATTTTCAAGGGGATAGATTCCATGGTATGACAGATTTATTTTTTTTTAAATATCTGTTATAGCCCTTATTTATTTTATATTTTATAAAAGACAAATCTGAACATTAAATGTATGTTAGGCCCCTATGAGCCTGATGGTCTTAATAAACCTCTTTGTTCTGACGAGATGATCTAATATGCCTCGTCGGTACCTTGAGGTCCCTCAATGACTTTTAAAAAGGCTTTTTTTTTTCTTGAGAGTTTATCGCTTAGTGTAGAACTCTGTATGTGAAGAAGACATGCCTACATTGCAAAATAATGCTCAAATAAAGTCCCCAAAGATTTGGCGAGATTTCTGTCTATGCCGGCAAGTTTTTTATCATCAGGCCCTACCTTACCTTATCCAAAGGCTGGAGGCAGTTTGAGGAGCTCGCAGTAGCAATAATTAGTGATGTCGCGAACAGTTCCCGGGAGAACAGTTCCCGGCGAACATAGCTTGTTCGTGTTCACAGCGGCGGGCGAACATATGCAATGTTCGATCCGCCCCCTATTCGTCATCATTGCCTAAACTTTGACCCTGTATCTCACAGTCAGCAGGCACATTCCAGCCAATCAGCAGCAGACCCTCCCTCCCAGACCCTTACACCTCATGGACAGCAGCCATTTTAGATTCATTCGGAAGCTGCATTGCTAGTGAGAGGAGGGATAGTGTAGCTGCTGCTAATTTAATAGGGAAATCGATAGCTAGGCTAGTGTATTCAGTGTCCACTACAGTCCTGAAGGACTCATCTGATCTCTGCTGTAAGGACAGCACCCCAAAAAGCCCTTTTTAAGGCTAGATCAGTCGTGTTTTTTTTTTTCTTTGTAATCTAATAGCAGTTGCCTGCCTGCCACTGCCAGCCTGTGTGTCAGGCTCACAGCATATACTGTGCCTACTTGCTCAGTGCCACCACTCATATCTGGTGTAACATTAATGTAAATTTAAAAAAAAAAACTTGTGTGTCAGGCTCACAGCATATACTGTGCCGACTTGCTCAGTGCCACCACCAGTCATATCTGGTGTAACAGTAGTGTAAATGTAAAAAAAAAAAACTTTTACATCAGTTTGCTAGTGTAATCTAATAGCAGTTGCCTGCCTGCCACTGCCAGCCTGTGTGTCAGGCTTACAGCATATACTGGGCCTACTTGCTCAGTGCCACCACTCATATCTGGTGTAACATTAGTGTAATTTTTTTTAAAAAAAACTTTTACATCAGTCTGCTAGTGTAATCTAATTTCAGTTGACAGGTCAGCCTGCCACTGCCAGCCTGTGTGTCAGGCTCACAGCATTTACTGTGCCTACTTGCTCAGTGCCACCACTCATATATGGTGTAACATTAGTGTAAAAAAAATTAAAAAAAACTTTTACATCAGTCTGCTAGTGTAATCTAATTTCAGTTGCCAGGTCAGCCTGCCACTGCCAGCCTGTGTGTCAGGCTCACAGCATATGGTGCGCCGACTTGCTCAGTGCCACCACCACTCATATCTGGTGTAAAAGTAGTGTAAATTTTAAAAAAAAACTTTTACATCAGTTTGCTAGTGTAATCTAATAGCTGTTGCCTGCCTGCCACTGCCAGCCTGTGTGTCAGGCTTACAGCATATACTGTGCCTACTTGCTCAGTGCCACCACTCATATCTGGTGTAACATTAGTGTAAATTAAAAAAAAAAACTTTTACATCAGTCTGCTAGTGTAATCTAATTTCAGTTGCCAGGCCAGCCTGCCACTGCCAGCCTGTGTGTCAGGCTCACAGCATATACTGTGCCTACTTGCTCAGTGCCACCACCAGTCATATCTGGTGTAACAGTAGTGTAAATTTTTTTAAAAAAACTTTTACATCAGTTTGCTAGTGTAATCTAATAGCAGTTGCCTGCCTGCCACTGCAAGCCTGTGTGTCAGGCTCACAGCATATACTGTGCCTACTTGCTCAGTTCCACCACTCATATCTGGTGTAACATTAGTGTTAATTTTTAAAAAAAAACTTTTACATCAGTCTGCTAGTGTAATCTAATTTCAGTTGCCAGGCCAGCCTGCCACTGCCAGCCTGTGTGTCAGGCTCACAGCATATACTGTGCCTACTTGCTCGTGCCACCCCCAGTCATATCTGGTGTAACAGTAGTGTAAATTTTTAAAAAAAACATCAGTTTGCTAGTGTAATCTAATAGCTGTTGCCTGCCTGCCACTGCCAGCCTGTGTGTCAGGCTTACAGCATATACTGTGCCTACTTGCTCAGTGCCACCACTCATATCTGGTGTAACATTAGTGTAAATTAAAAAAAAAAAAACTTTTACATCAGTCTGCTAGTGTAATCTAATTTCAGTTGCCAGGCCAGCCTGCCACTGCCAGCCTGTGTGTCAGGCTCACAGCATATACTGTGCCTACTTGCTCAGTGCCACCACCAGTCATATCTGGTGTAACAGTAGTGTAAATTTTTTAAAAAAAACTTTTACATCAGTTTGCTAGTGTAATCTAATAGCAGTTGCCTGCCTGCCACTGCAAGCCTGTGTGTCAGGCTCACAGCATATACTGTGCCTACTTGCTCAGTTCCACCACTCATATCTGGTGTAACATTAGTGTTAATTTTTAAAAAAAAACTTTTACATCAGTCTGCTAGTGTAATCTAATTTCAGTTGCCAGGCCAGCCTGCCACTGCCAGCCTGTGTGTCAGGCTCACAGCATATACTGTGCCTACTTGCTCGTGCCACCCCCAGTCATATCTGGTGTAACAGTAGTGTAAATTTTTTAAAAAAACATCAGTTTGCTAGTGTAATCTAATAGCTGTTGCCTGCCTGCCACTGCCAGCCTGTGTGTCAGGCTTACAGCATATACTGTGCCTACTTGCTCAGTGCCACCACTCATATCTGGTGTAACATTAGTGTAAATTAAAAAAAAAAAAACTTTTACATCAGTCTGCTAGTGTAATCTAATTTCAGTTGCCAGGCCAGCCTGCCACTGCCAGCCTGTGTGTCAGGCTCACAGCATATACTGTGCCTACTTGCTCAGTGCCACCACCAGTCATATCTGGTGTAACAGTAGTGTAAATTTTTTAAAAAAAACTTTTACATCAGTTTGCTAGTGTAATCTAATAGCAGTTGCCTGCCTGCCTGCCACTGCAAGCCTGTGTGTCAGGCTCACAGCATATACTGTGCCTACTTGCTCAGTTCCACCACTCATATCTGGTGTAACATTAGTGTTAATTTTTTAAAAAAAACTTTTACATCAGTCTGCTAGTGTAATCTAATTTCAGTTGCCAGGCCAGCCTGCCACTGCCAGCCTGTGTGTCAGGCTCACAGCATATACTGTGCCTACTTGCTCGTGCCACCCCCAGTCATATCTGGTGTAACAGTAGTGTAAATTTTTTAAAAAAACATCAGTTTGCTAGTGTAATCTATTAGCAGTTGCCTGCCTGCCACTGCCAGCCTGTGTGTCAGGCTCACAGCATATACTGTGCCTACTTGCTCAGTGCCACCACTCATATTTGGTGTAACATTAGTGTAAATTTAAAAAAAAAACTTTTACATCAGTCTTCTAGGGTAATCTAATTTCAGTTGCCAGGTCAGCCTGCCACTGCCAGCCTGTGTGTCAGGCTCACAGCATATACTGTGCCTACTTGCTCAGTGCCACCACTCATATCTGGTGTAACAGTAGTGTAAATTTAAAAAAACTATTTTTTACATCAGTCTTTTAGTGTAATCTAATAGCAGTTGCCTGCCTGCCACTGCCAACCTGTGTGTCAGACTCACAGCATATACTGTGCCTACTTGCTCAGTGCCACCACTCATATCTGGTGTAAAATTAGTGTAAATTTTTAAAAAAAAAAACTTTTACATCAGTCTGCTAGTGTAATCTTATTTCAGTTGCCAGGCCAGCCTGCCACTGCCAGCCTGTGTGTCAGGCTCACAGCATATACTGTGCCTACTTGCTCAGTGCCACCACCAGTCATATCTGGTGTAACAGTAGTGTAAATTTAAAAAAAAAAACTTTTACATCAGTCTGCTAGTGTAATCTAATTGCAATTGCCAGGCCAGCCTGCCACTGCCAGCGTGTGTGTCAGGCTCACAGCATATACTGTGCCCACTTGCCCAGTGCCACCACTCATATTATCTTGTTTAATAGTAGTGTAAGTGTACATTTAAAAATAAAAAAACTATTTTGACTCTGAAACATCAGTCTGCTTTTTTGTGTCAGGCTCACAGCGTATACTGTGCCCACTTGTCCAGTGCCACCACTCACATTATCTTGTTTAATAGTAGTGTAAGTGTACATTTTAAAAATAAAAAAACTATTTTGACTGTGAAACATGTCTGCTTTTTTGTGTCAGGCTCACAGCGTATACTGTGCTCACTTGTCCAGTGCCACCACTCACATTATCTTGTTTAATAGTAGTGTAAGTGTACATTTAAAAAAAAAAAACTATTTTGACTGTGAAACATCAGTCTGCTTTTTTGTGTCAGGCTCACAGCGTATACTGTGCTCACTTATCCAGTGCCACCACTCACATTATCTTGTTTAATAGTAGTGTAAGTGTACATTTAAAAAAAAAAAACTATTTTGACTGTGAAACATCAGTCTGCTTTTTTGTGTCAGGCTCACAGCGTATACTGTGCCCACTTGCCCAATGCCACCACTCATATTATCTTGTTTAATAGTAGTGTAAGTGTACATTTAAAAATAAAAAAACTATTTTGACTGTGAAACATAAGTCTGCTTTTTTGTGTCAGGCTCACAGCGTATACTGTGCCCACTTGTCCAGTGCCACCACTCACATTATCTTGTTTAATAGTAGTGTAAGTGTACATTTTAAAAATAAAAAAACTATTTTGACTGTGAAACATGTCTGCTTTTTTGTGTCAGGCTCACAGTGTATACTGTGCCCACTTGCCCAGTGCCACCACTCATATCTTGTTTAATAGTAGTGTAAGTGTACATTTAAAAAAAATAAAAAAATTTGACTGTGAAACATCAGTCTGGTTTTTTGTGACAGGCTCACAGCGTATACTGTGCCCACTCACAGTAGCTTGCACGCATAGTAGCACTAATCGGAAAAAAAATGACAGGCAGAGGCAGGCCAACCCGCAGGGGCCGTCGTGGTGTTGTGATTTCCTTTGGCCATAGAATAATGCCCAGTGTTAGGTCACGTACCATGAACACGAAAAGTTCTGATGAAATAGTTGACTTTATAACACAGGACACCCAATCTTCTATAGCTTCTGCTCGTAACCTTGACGCACCATCCTCCTCCAGCTTAGCTTCGGGCACCTCTCAACTTACCACTCACCCACCTGCTGACACCACCGACACTAGCACCACAGCCGCCTCACTTGATCTGTCAGAGGAGTTATGTACACCTCAGTGTGAAGAAATTATTGATGCGCAACCATCATTGACAGAGGATGTAGATAACTGTGATATGTCTCAGTCAAGCAGGATTACAGACATGGACGACGCACGGTGTGATGATGATGATGATGATGATGTACCCACCGTTGCTTCCGTTGTTGAGTTGTCAGATACAAGTGAAGGGGTTGATGATGACGATGCGTCCGTGGATGTCACGTGGGCGCCCGGTAGAAGAGAAGAAGAACAGGGGGAAAGTTCAGATGGGGAGACAGAGAGGAGCAGGAGGAGGAGAGGAGTTGGAAGCAGGGGGAGGTCATCGCAAGGAGCTAGTAGCACAGTCAGACAGCATGCATCGGCACCCGGGGTCAGCCAGACAGCACGCCAATCAACGCATGCTGTTGCCACCACCAGAATGCCGTCATCGCAGAGCTCAGCAGTGTGGCATTTTTTTATGTGTCTGCCTCTGACAACAGCAATGCCATTTGCAACCTGTGCCAAAAGAAACCGAGTTTCTAGGAAGTCCAACACCCACCTAGGTACAACTGCTTTGCAAAGGCACATGATCTCACATCACAAACGCCTATGGGATCAACACATGAGGACAAGCAACACACAAACTCAAAGCCGCCATCCTCCTCCTGGTCCAGCATCTTCAGCCACGTCAACCACTGCTGTGCTCCTTGCCCCCTCTCAACCATCCGCCAATCCGTCTCTCTTCCGGAGCAGTTCCTGCTCATCTGCCCACAGTCAGGTGTCTGTCAAGGACATGTTTGAGCGTAAGAAGCCAATGTCACCAAGTCACCCCCTTGCCCGGCGTCTAACAGCTGGCTTGTCTGAACTCTTAGCCCGCCAGCTTTTACCATACAAGCTGGTAGAGTCTGAGGCGTTCAAAAAATTTGTAGCTATTGGGACACCGCAGTGGAAGGTACCTGGCTGAAATTTCTTTGCACAAAAGGCAATCCCCAACCTGTACTCGATTGTGCGAAAGGAAGTAATGGCATGTCTGGCACACAGTGTTGGGGCAAGGATCCATCTGACCAATGATAGCTGGTCTGCAAAGCATGATCAGGGCAGGTATATCACCTACACTGCGCATTGGGTAAACCTGCTGACGGCTGCCAAGCATGGAATGCCTGGCTCTGCAGAGGAGTTGGTGACACCGCCACAACTTGCAGGCAGGCCTGCTGCCACCTCCTCTACTCCTCCTACTCCATAACCTCTTCCTCGGCTGAGTCCTCTTCTGCTGCTGCATCTTGCTCCACATCAACGGCACCGCCCCCAGCTCCCCAGGTACTATTCCACATCCCAGATACGGCAGTGTCATGCCGTCTTGGGGTTGACTTGCCTGAAAGCAGAGAGTCACACCGCAGCAGCACTCCTGTCCGCCCTGAACGCACAGGTGGATCAGTGGCTGACTCCGCACCAACTGGAGATCGGCAAAGTGGTTTCTGACAACAGAAGTAATTTGGTGGCGGCATTGAAATTGGGCAAGTTGACACATGCATGGCACATGTATGTAATCTGATTGTACAACGCTTTGTGCATAAGTACCCAGGCTTACAGGACATCCTGAAGCAGGCCAGGAAGTTGTGTGGCCATTTCAGGCGTTCCTACACAGCCATGGCGCACTTGTCGGATATACAGCGGCAAAACAACCTGCCAGTGAGGCGCTTGATTTGCGACAGCCCGACACCTTGGAATTCAACACTCCTAATGTTTGACCACCTGCTCCAACAAGAAAAAGCCATTAATGAGTATTTGTATGACTGGGGTGCTAGGACAGCCTCTGGGGAGCTGGGAATTTTTTTGCCCCATTACTGGACGCTCATGCGTAATGCCTGTAGGCTCATGCATCCTTTTGAGGAGGTGACAAACCTAGTCAGTCGCACCGAAGGCACCATCAGCGACATCATACCATTTGTTTTCTTCCTGGAGCGTGCCCTGCGAAGAGTGCTGGATCAGGCCGTAGATGAGTGTGAAGAGGAAGAGTTGTGGTCACCATCACCACCAGAAACAGCCTTATCAGCATCGCTTGCTGGACCAGCGGCAACGCAGGAAGAGGATTGTGAGGAAGAGGAGTCAGAGGAGGAATGTGGCTTTGAGGAGGAGGAAGACCAAGCACAACAGGCATCCCAGGGTGATCGTTGTCACCTATCTGGTACCCGTGGTGTTGTATGTGGCTGGGGGGGACGAAGATACCTTCAGTGAGATCAGTGAGGACGAGGAATGGGACATGAGTAGCTCGGCATCCAACCTTTCAGGCTGTCGTGCCTGTTGAGTGACACTCGTATAAAAAAGCTGAAGGAGAACGAACTGTACTGGGTGTCAACGCTACTAGACCCCCGGTATAAGTATAAAGTGACTGAAATGTTACCGAATTCCCGCAAGTTGGAAAAGGATGGAGCAGTTAAAAAATAAATGAAAAAGTATGCTTTACACAGCGTATAAGGGTGATGTCAAAGCACAATAGGAATCCAACAGGGGAAGAGGTGAAAGTAATACTCCTCCTCCCATGACCACGCCGGCGAGGACAGGACGCTTTCCAGACGTGTTGTTGATGGAAGACATGCAGACCTTTTTAACTCCTATGCATCGCCACAGCCCTTCGGGATCCAGCCTCAGAGAATGACTCAACCGACAGGTAGCAGACTACCTCGCCTTAACTGCAGATCTCGACCCTCTGAGGAGCGATGAACCCCTTGACTACTGGGTGTGCAGGCTTGACCTGTGGCCTGAGCTATCCCAATTTCCAATCGAACTTCTGGCCTGCCCCGCTTCAAGTGTCCTGTCAGAAAGGACCTTCAGTGCAGCAGGAGGTATTGTCACTGAGAAGAGAAGTCGCCTAGGTCAAAAAAGTCTTGATTACCTCACCTTTATTAAAATGAATGAGGGATGGATCCCGAAGGGACTGACATTGGGCGATACATTCGAGTAAAAAAGACCTGATGAGATGAGCTGCCTTGGGCTAAAAATGGTCCACACGCTGCTGTATTTTATCTTCGAATGCCGGATGACTTGCGTGACTTATCCGCCAACAACTAGGGTTCAAGCCGCAATGTTTTAGGGCACTTTCTAACTGTCAAACAAACATCAATTTTTCTGGCCGCTGCTACAGCAACGGCTGCAACAATTCCTAATTTTTCAGGCATGTGTACATGCCTAATTTTTCTGGCCTCTGATGCTGCACTGTGGCTTCAAAACCCAAACCAAAAAAAAGGCACATAACAGGGATTAAACTGCTAAGAATAGTACTACTTAACACACCACTCATATCTGGTGGCACAGTAGATTGCACGCGCAGTGCCCCAAATTTGAAGTAGGAGCATCTTTTTCCATCTCCCGGTTCCTAAAATCCATGCCATATACACGTCCCCTGATAGGGGACACCGCAGTGGAAGGTATACGGCCGAAATTTCTTTGCATAAAAGGCAATCCCCAACCTGTACTCGATTGTGTAAAAAGAAGTAACCTTACCATGGGTCACAGACCGCACGTCTTGTAATTCTCTGTCTGGGAAATTATCTATCTATCAAATCTATCTATTTATCTATCAAATCCATCTATCTATCTATCGTATCTATCAAATGTATCTATTGCATCTATTGATCTATCTAATCTATGTATCCATCTATCTATCTATCTATCTATCTATTAAATCTATCTATTTCGTGGCCGGACCGACCAAGCATCAGTTTCCATTTCCCGGTTCCTAAAATGCATGCCATATACACATACCCTGATAGGGGACGTAACAGGTATTAAACTGATAAGAATAGTACTACATGACAGACCACTCATATCTGTTGGCACAGTAGATTGCACGCAGTGCTCTGACAAAATGCAGAAGGACATTTGGCAGACGGACATTTGGCTGATAGACAGAAAGCTAAAGAATGTTCCGATTTCGGTCGAGGGCAGATACGTTCCAGAGTGCTCTGTTCTAATCAGAGCCTCGGGAGCCGCAACTGCCTCTGGGAACCTTACCATGGGTCTCAGCCCGCAGGTCTTGTAATTCTCTGTCTGGGAAATTATCTATCTATCAAATCTATCTATTTATCTATCAAATCTATCTATTTATCTATCAAATCTATCTATCGTATTTATCATCAAATGTATATATTGCATCAATTTATCTATCTATCTAATCTATGTATCTATCTATCTATCTCGTGGCCGGACCGACCAAGCATCTTTTTCCATCTCCCGGTTCCTAAAATCATCTCCGGGTTCCTAAAAACGATGCCATACCTGTACTCGATTGTGCAAAGGAAGTCATGGCATATGGGGTCTTTCATGCTGTCTGGCCTGTTGAGGGTCGGGGACCCTCGTATAAAAAGGCTGAAGGATAACGACCTGTACTGGGTGTCCAAGCATCTTTTTCCATCTCCCTGTTGAGGGTCGGGGACCCTCGTATAAAAAGGCTGAAGGAGAACGACCTGTACTGGGTGTCCAAGCATCTTTTTCCATCTCCCGGTTCCTAAAAATTATCTCCGGGTTCCTAAAATCAATGCCATACCTGTACTCGATTGTGCAAAGGAAGTCATGGCATATGGGGTCTTTCAACCTGTCTGGCCTGTTGAGGGTCGGGGACCCTCGTATAAAAAGGCTGAAGGATAACGACCTGTACTGGGTGTCCAAGCATCTTTTTCCATCTCCCGGTTCCTAAAAATTATGTCCGGGTTCCTAAAAACGATGCCATACCTGTACTCGATTGTGCAAAAGGAAGTCATGGCATATGGGGTCTTTCATGCTGTCGTGCCTGTTGAGGGTCGTGGACCCTCGTATAAAAAGGCTGAAAGAGAACGACCTGTACTGGGTGTCCAAGCATCTTTTTCCATCTCCCGGTTCCTAAAAATTATCTCTGGGTTCCTAAAAACGATCCCATACCTGTACTCGATTGTGCAAAAGGAAGTTATGGCATATGGGGTCTTTCATGCTGTCGTGCCTGTTGAGGGTCGAGGACCCTCGTATAAAAAGGCTGAAGGAGAACAACCTGTGCTGGGTGTCCAAGCATCTTTTTCCATCTCCCGGTTCCTAAAAATTATCTCCGGGTTCCTAAAATCGATGCCATACCTGTACTCGATTGTGCAAAAGGAAGTCATGGCATATGGGGTCTTTCATGCTGTCGTGCCTGTTGAGGGTCGGGGACCCTCGTATAAAAAGGTTGAATGAGAACGACCTGTACTGGGTGTCCAAGCATCTTTTTCCATCTCCTGGTTCCTAAAAATAATTTCTGGGTTCTTAAAGACAGCCATACCTGTACTCGATTGTGCAAAAGGAAGTAATGGCATATGGGGTCTTTCATGCTGTCATGCCTGTTGAGAGTCGGGGACCCTCGTATAAAAAGGCTGAAGGAGAACGACCTGTACTGGGTGTCCAAGCATCTTTTACCATCTCCCGGTTCCTAAAAAATATCTCCGTGTTCCTAAAATCGATGCCATACCTGTACTCGATTGTACAAAAGGAAGTCATGGCATATGGGGTCTTTCATGCTGTCGTGTCTGTTGAGGGTCGGGACCCTCGTATAAAAAGGCTGAAGGAGAACGACCTGTACTGGGTGTCCAAGCATCTTTTTCCATCTCCCGGTTCCTAAAAATTATCTCCGGGTTCCTAAAAACAATGCCATACCTGTACTCGATTGTGCAAAAGGAAGTAATGGCATATGGGGTCTTTCCTGCTGTCGTGCCTGTTGAGGGTCGGGGACCCTCGTATAAAAAGGCTGAAGGAGAACGACCTGTACTGAGTGTCCAAGCATCTATTTCCATATCCCGGTTCCTAAAAATTATCTCCGGGTTCCTAAAATTGATGCCATACCTGTACTCGATTGTGCAAAAGGAAGTCATGGCATATGGGGTCTTTCATGCTGTCGTGCCTGTTGAGGGTCGGGGACCCTAGTATAAAAAGGCTGAAGGAGAACGACCTGTACTGGGTGTCCAAGCATCTTTTTCCATCTCCCGGTTCCTAAAAATGATCTCCGGGTTCCTAAAAACAATGCCATACCTGTACTCGATTGTGCAAAATGAAGTCATGGCATATGGGGTCTTTCATGCTATCGTGCCTGTTGAGGGTCGGGGACCCTCGTATAAAAAGGCTGAAGGAGAACAACCTGTACTGGGTGTCCAAGCATCTTTTCCATCTCCCGGTTCCTAAAATCCATACCATATACACGTCCCCTGATAGGGGACGTAACAGGGATTAAACTGATAAGAATAGTACTAGTTAACACACCACTTCTATCTGGTGGCACAGTAGATTGCACGCGGTGTTCTGACAAAATGCAGACGGACATTTGGCCGACAGACAGAAAGCTAAAGAATGTTCCGATTTCGGCCGAGGGCAGATACACAGAGTGCTCTGTTCTAATCAGAGCCTCGGGCGTCGCAACTGCCTCTGGGAACCTTAACATGGGTCCCAGACCGCCCGTCTTGTAATTCTCTGTCTGGGAAATTATCTATCTATCAAATCTATCTATTTATCTATCAAATCTATCTATCGTATCTATTATCAAATGTATCTATTGCATCTATTGATCTATCTATCTAATCTATGTATCTATCTCGTGGCCGGACTGACCAAGCATCTTTTTCCATCTCCCGGTTCCTAAAATCATCTCCGGGTTCCTAAAATCGATGCCATATACACGTCCCCTGATAGGGCACGTAACAGGGATTAAACTGATAAGAATAGTACTAGTTAACACACCACTCCTATCTGGTGGCACATTAGATTGCACGCGCAGTGCCCCAAATTGGAACTTGGAAGTAAGAGGACCGACCTCAATGTGACAAATCTTCCTGGTTAGCTTGTCGTTCTCTTTTTCCCAGCTGCTGGATCAGATCAGAGATTGTGAGTAAAACCTGCTCCTGCTGCCGGGTGATCTCACTCAGGACTCGCTTCTCTAGGTCTTCCAGCTGTTTCCTGATGTCCCTAATCAGGGCAGTGAGGCTCTCTGTTACACCAGCTGCTTTCTCTTGCACCCCTCTCCTGTGCTTCTGCAGACTCTGGACTCTTTTCTCAGTCTCTCTCTCTTTGTGGTCAGTTTCTGCAGAACATTTCTCAGTTTCTTTTTCTTCTTCTCAGAAGCCTCATTCAGCAGCTCGACCTGGTGTCCCCTGTGCTCTCCGGCCAGGGAGCAGGACACACAGATACAGGCAGCATCCTCAGTGCAGTAATATAATAGGAGCATCTTGTGGGTGGAGCATTTTCTGTTACCCCAGGAAGTGATTGCACGTGCAGTGACATCAGTGAGGACAAGGAATGGGACATGGCTAGCTTGGTATCCAACCTTGTGCAAATGGGGAGTTTGCGGTTGTGCAAATGGACTGTTTGCGGTTGTTTGCGGTGCGTTAAACGGGGAGTTTGGTCTGTCATTGTGAAGCGGGCGTATCCCTTACACTTCCTGAACGATACAACATCATACCTGATGTTTTAAAGCATGTTATTCCAAACAATTTAGGAATTTTAGGTGATTTATGCCCTTTATGGATTAAAAACAGACTCTGCATCAACTATGTAATTTTACATGGGAGTTTTGCTATTGATCCCCCTCCGGCATGCCACAGTCCAGGCGTTAGTCCCCTTGAAACAACTTTTCCATCACTTTTGTGGCCAGAAAGAGTCCCTGTGGGTTTTAAAATTCGCCTGCCTATTGAAGTCAATGGCGGTTCGCCCGTTCATGAACTTTTGCGGAAGTTCGTGTTCGCTGTTCGCGAACGCAAAATTTTAGGTTTGCGACATCACTAGCAATAATCAGCCACCTGTAATGACTGGTTAATTATCACAAGCCTGCAAACAAGCAAATTTGCCAGTTTGCGAGGGGGGGGCGCTAATTTAGCTCTCCACTTGTAACTTATTTCTAAGTATGGTATCTTTGTTAACATGTTAAAATAATCACTGTGCAGTTTTCCTTCCTCCTTTATAATCTATACACTTTGGTAAATGTAAGTAAATTAAATCCATTGAAGGTTTGAATGGTTTCCTTTGAGTCCGAGACTCCTCCTCTGTCACAGAGTCTCACCCACTTATGGTGCAATAGTCTTATTTCTGCTGAGGAGCTAAATAACCCCAGAGCAAACCACACAGAAATGTAAGCACCATGTGTTCCACACAGTGCGGGTTGATCACACTGCAGGACCACTGAAAGGCTTGCATTTAGTGTATTGTAGGAAGTATTATTGCCCATTACTAGAGGATCTCACTATCCCTCTAACCAGACTGTGCTCCAGCTACTCCCACCAGCAGCAGCAGTGTTTACTGAGGCATTTTGGTTCTCTGTCCAGGGGGAACTTAGTTCCACATGCAAAAATAGTGCAGGAACTCTGTCCCCATCCGTTCCGGCTCAACTTGACCCCTGGGGATACACTGTGAACTCTTGCACATGTTCAGTAGTAGCTGGTGCCTTATAAAGTGTGCATTATAAATATACTTTGTACAATTTGATAATGGAAGTTAATTGTAAAGTCTCCTAAAACTGCATGCTCTTTCTGTATCACAAACATTTTATTTTGACTTTAGTGTCCCTTTAACATTGATTCTGTCCCTGATCCACTTTAAAACTGAACATGTATGTAACATTTTTATTCCATTTTTTTCTCAGCTATAAACCATACATGCAAAAGCAGCAAAATATATAATCTACGGAAAAAAATATATAGTCTACAGATTTTTTTTTGTCACAATCTCTTTGGTGACGGCAGTTCTCTACTCACCGGGAGCTCCTGAAAGTTCACTCCAGAGACGCAGATACTGCAAATGTATCCCAGTAATAGCAACTGCACGTAGTGTATTAATCAAGTGAATTAGAACAGAGTCAATCATATCTCCAACAGGGGAAACATTAATTTCAAAAGTATTTTCTATCAGAATCATATGAACAGCTGTTCTCTGCCCCTGTTGTGTGGTAAAGTCATACAGTCTTGTGCAGTTTTTTGTTTTTTTACGAAGTTTATATTAAGACATTTTAGGATTTATTTATTTTTTTACCTTAAGTAAAACTGAATAACATAGAGCAGAGATATCATAGTCAATAAAATATGAAATATGAAATTTATGTTTTATTAAAATAAACTCAGGTAGCCTGAATTTATGATTGAGTCTAAAACTCATCAACCAAAAGTCCCAAATAGTCAAAACACTTCAGTTATAGACACTACATTTGACAGCTTTTTTGTCATAACAGTATACTCAATGTCTAAATGCATGTTTTAGTCTCTGAACATTTTTTTTAAACTCTATGATCTCTGTAAAAACCAAACAAATGAAAGCAGCATACTGAATAAGGATAATTAAATTACATTATGTTCAATATGTCTTTTGTTCCATGATTCTTTGTTATAGAATGAATATAACTTAAAGTCTCCCCCTACTGGTAATTCTGATACTTTAAATATTTTATTTTGAATTGAAATTTCCATTTTGCCATTTTGGATGTTCCTCTTTTTAATCAAATTGCAATATAATTATATGAGCATAAGCATATAATTGTAACATTTCTTTCCTTAAATTGTTTATTTGAATACAATTATGTCTGACATAAATTTACCTAGATGTGAAGTTAAGTATTCATTCCAATTGCACTGTCATTATATAGTCTTACATAACTTTTAATGCTATATTCTTCAGTTGATTGAAAATATTAAAGGACCAGAAAAGCTGTCTTGAGTTTTAATATATTTACACTTAAGATGTCTCTGGAGTCCAACCCTATGGTGTTTGTAGTCAAGTAAACCTATTGCAAGTTTGCCACAAACCTGGTTTACCTTTTTTTGACCCAACAATTTCAATTTGTGATGTTAGACATTTAGGGGCTGAATTATCAAGCTCTGAATGGAGCTGGATACCCCCGTTTCCGCGCTAGCCTTCAGGCTCGCCGGAAACAGCAGTTATGCTCCATAACTTGTCCGTCTGCTCTGAGGCTGCGGACATCAATCCAACCGGTCCTATACGATTGGGCTGATTGACATCCCCTGCTAGCAGCCGATTGGCCGTGAATCTTCAGGGGGCGGCATTGCACAAGCAGTTCACAAGAACTTCTTGAGCAATGATAAATGCTGTTGGCATTTATCGATGTGCGGCGGACATGATACGCTACATCACTTTCATAAATCGGCCCCTTAGAATGTAAAACTGTACGCCACACATTTTCCTTCTAGTCAATTGTACCATCAGAATCACTGATGGCAGTATCATATGGCATTAATTTAAGCATGGACTGTATGCAGTGACCTTATGTGCTCTATTAGGCAACTCATAAAGACCAATATCTCTTCCAGGCAAACCATCACCCTTAAAAGTGTCTAGAATTCTGCACCCAATAATACCTGATTTTGCTGTCTGTCCAGGATAGATTTCACTAAGAATCTGTGTTAAAAAATTGCCTATAATAAGAATACCATCAGGAAAAGAATATACTTTAAATCATTTTTTTTAGAGTTCTGCAGTTAGTATAGTTAGAACTTTTATAGCTATGCATGGCAAAGTGGACAGCCCAAACAAAGAGATACACAACCTATATATGATACATTTATATGACAAATGTGTGAAAATAATTATGTGTAGCACCTACTAGGGTATGCAAGTATGCATATTTAGATCAGCTGTTACCAGATATAAATTATTATTATTATACTTTATTTATAAAGTACCAACAGATTCCACAGTGATGTCCATGGGTGCAATTGGTATAAGTAAAACAATGATACAATACTTTTAAGAGACAAGATTTGACGAAAAATACAGGAGGAATTCCTGTGAAAACTTACAATCTAGAAGGGTAGGAGGGTGAGAAATAGGAAGTGAGGTGAGAATGATGTTAATACAGAGTTAGATGAGGTCATTTATTGGGTGGAATTAATATGTTACTGAGTTGGATGATATGCTTCCCTGAACAAAAATATCTGTAGGGAGTGTTTAAAAGAAAGCAGATTAGGGGAAAGTCTGACAGCGCAAGGAAGTGCCTTCCAGAATGTAGGTGCCGCATGAGAGAAGTACCGCATTCTAGCATTGGAAAAGGTGATAATTGAAAATGCTAGGAACAGGTTATTTTTTGATCTTAGAAGGTGGGTGTCAGCCGTAAAGAATCAGTCCAGGATTTCACCCAACTGCTAGCGTGAAAAGAAAAACACACGCTAGCACACAGAGTAAACCAGGGCGTGACCCACTCAGAAAGAAAAAGGACAAAGTTATGTAGGATACAGAGTACTCACAATAGTTGCAGAATCTCTGGAAAGTCTCTTGAGGAATCAAGGATATGAACAGAGAACTGAGGATACACAGGAAAATGCAGATATAGTTCCTTTGAGTAGATTTGTAGGATTAGACAGCAGAGTGGTCAGACAAGAATTGGTCACGTCCCTTTAAGCAGGTTTGTAGGATTTAGGCAGAAGAATGGTCAAACAAGCAATGGTCAATGTCCCTTTAAGCAGGTTTGTAGGATTAGGCAGAAGAGTGGTCAAACAGGCACTGATCATTGTCCCTTTAAGCAGATTTTGTAGGATTTAGGCAGCAGAATGGTAAAACTAGCAATGGTCAATGTCCCTTTAAGCAGGTTTGTAGGATTAGGCAGGAGAGTGGTCAAACAGACAATAATCAATGTCCCTTTAAGCAGGTTTTGTATCAGGCAAAAGAGTAGTCAGGCAAGCAAGGGGTCAATATCCATCAGACAGGTTAAGGTATCAGGCAAAAGAGTAGTCAGGCAATCAAGGGGTCAATATCCAGCAGACAGGTTAAGGTATCAGGCAAAAGAGTAGTCAGGCAAGCAAGGGATCAATATCCAGCAGACAGGTTAAGGAATCAGGCAAAAGAGTAGTCAGGCAAGCAAGGGGTCAATATCCAGCAGACAGGTTAAGGTATCAGTACTCACAGCCACAATCCGGAATGAAGAATAACAAATGGGTCCCGAGGAAAAAC
Organism: Bombina bombina; assembly: GCF_027579735.1. Lineage (NCBI taxonomy): Eukaryota > Metazoa > Chordata > Amphibia > Anura > Bombinatoridae > Bombina > Bombina bombina. Next base: position 227,462,963 of record NC_069499.1, read on the forward strand.
TCCCGCCGGTATTTAAAGCCAGAGATGAGAGGAGGCCGTGACGACGGAGTGTCTGGAAGACTGCGTCACGTTACTAGGCAATGTGACGTGGTCAGAGCACAGAGGAGATCCGGGAGCCGCAGAGACACGGCGATGAATGGATCGGATCGTGACAGCACCCCCCCTCAAGGACCCCTCTGGGGGACAGGACCAGGTCTAGTAGGGTGTGCTCTGTGGAAGGCCTTAATTAAAGCAGGGGCGTGAACTTGTTGGGCTGGTTCCCAAGACCGTTCCGTGACTGGATAGCCCTTCCAATGGATGAGATAATACAGTTTCTTGTCACGAAGTTTGGAATCCAGGATGTGACTAACTTCAAATTCAGGTTGTCCATGAATAAGATGGGGTGGAGGTTTGGATATAGGTTTGGAATACCTATTGGATACCACAGGTTTCAGAGTGGAAAACAGGATGGGCTTTGAGAGTTTTAGGAAGAGCAATTCGGTAAGCGGTAGAGCAAACTTGACCCAGAATTCGAAAAGGAACCACATAGCGTGGTCCTAATTTAGAAGAAGGTTGTTTGAGGCTAAGGTGACATGTAGAAATCCAAACCTTGTCCCCAGGATGATATTTGGGGGCCTTCTTCCATTGGAGGTCCGCAAAGAACTTATATTGGTTAGAAGCTTTGGAGAGGAGAAGGTAAATCTTTCGCCAATGACGAGTTAACTTTCTAGCAGACAGATCAGAGGCAGGATTTTCAGTGGTAAAAGTAAAGAGAGGAAATGTTCTGGGTTGAAATCCATAGGCTGCACGAAAGGGAGAGGTCTGTAGAGAAGAGTTGTAGCGGGCGTTATGAGCCAATTCTGCAAGCGGAAGGAAATGAGTCCAATTGGAGTGGTGATGGTCCACATAATGTCTAAGATAAATCTCTAGGCAATGGTTTACCCTTTCGGTTTGACCATTAGACTGTGGGTGATGTGAAGTAGATAAAGAGACAGTAGTTCCAAAGTGTCTGCAGAGTGATCTCCAAAACCGGGAAACAAACTGTACCCCTCTACCTGAGACGATATCGAGAGGAAACCCATTTAATCTCACAATATGTTGAAGAAAAAGCTCGTGGTCAGAAAGGTTTTTAGCAGAGGTCAAGCCTGACAAAGGAACGAAATGAGCTGCCTTAGTGAATCTGTCGACTACCACCCAAATAGTGTTGTTTCCAGCTGAAAGAGGGAGGTCGGTAATAAAATCCATGGACAAATGGGTCCAAGGCTGGTGAGGAATGCGCAGAGGCTAGAGCAGGCCAGAAGGAAGTTGACGAGGTGTCTTGTTGGCAGCATATTGCGTGCATACAGAGACATAATCTTTGACATCTTGAGTGAGAGTAGGCCACCAGACATGTTGTTTGAGATTCCGAAAAGTGTTACTGATACCTGGATGTCCAGAGAGAGGACTATCATGAGCCCTAATGTAAGATTTTAGAGCAGAGATGTTCTGGGACAAAGAGTAAACCATCAGGAGGTTTGCAAGATATAGTAAGATCCTGTTGAGCATTCTGTAAGTCTTGTAACCATGAAGCTGATAACTGGGCTATGACTTTATGTGGTTGAAGGATAGTGCCAGACTCAGGAGTGATAGAAGTTTGGAACTGTCTGGAAAGGGTGTCAGCCTTAATATTCTTAGAACCGGGTATATAAGAAAGATTGCAATGAAAACGTGAGAAGAATAAAGACCAAAGAGCTCGCCGGGAATTCAGACGTTTGGCTGTTTGGAGATAAAGAAGGTTTTTATGATCAGTGAGTATAGAAAATGGTAAAGAAGTACCCTCCAACCAATATCTCCATTCTTCCAGGGCCATTATGATGGCAAGCAGCTCCTTATTGCTTACGTCATAATTTAATTCTGAAGAGGTGAATTTCTTGGAGAAGAAACCCACAGGATGAATTTTACCAGTTTCTGGTAGACGTTGGGAAAGGATGGCTCCGGCGGCTAGAGAGGAAGCATCCACTTCGAGAATGAATTGAAAATCCGGATTTGCATGACGGAGTATAGGTGCAGAAGAAAAAGCTTCTTTAAGAGAATCAAAAGCCTTAATAGCCTCTGGAGACCATGCTTTACAATTTTGTCCCTTTCTAGTGAGAGAAGTAAGGGGTGTAGCAATGGTTGCAAAACCTTTGATAAACTTTCTATAATAACTGGCGAAGCCCAGGAAATGTTGCATAGCTTTAAGGGAATCGGGTCTTGGCCATTCCAAAATGGCTGAGAGTTTGGTTGGATCCATTTCGAATCCAGATTCGGATATTACATAACCCAGGTAGTGATGTTGCGAATAGTTCGCCGGCGAATAGTTCCCGGCGAACATAGCTTGTTCGCGTTCACCGCGGCGGGCGAACATATGCGATGTTCGATTGGCCCCCAATTTGTCATCATTGAGTAAACTTTGACCCTGTATCTCACAGTCTGCAGACACATTTCAGCCAATCAGCAGCAGACACTCCCTCCCAGACCCTCCCAGCTCCTGGACAGCAGCCATTTTAGATTCATTCTGATCCTGCATTCTTAGTGAGAGGAGGGATAGTGTAGCTGCTGCTGATTTTATAGGGAAATTGATAGCTAGGCTAGTGTATTCAGTGTCCACTACAGTCCTGAAGGACTCATCGGATCTCTGCTGTAAGGACAGCACCCCAAAAAGCCCTTTTTAGGGCTAGAACATCATTTTTTTTTATTCTTTGTAATATAATTGCATTTGCCTGCCTGTCAGGGTGTGTCAGGCTCAAAGCATATACTGTGCCTACTTGCTCAGTGTCACCACTCATATCTGGTGTAACATTAGTGTAAATTTTTTTTTAAAAAACTTTTACATCAGTCTGCTAGTGTAATCTAATTTCTGTTGCCAGGCCAGCCTGCCACTGCCAGCCTGTGTGTCAGGCTCACAGCATATACTGTGCCTACTTGCTCAGTGCCACCACTCATATCTGGTGTAACATTAGTGTAAATTTAAAAAAAAAAAACTTTTACATCAGTCTGCTAGTGTAATCTAATTTCAGTTGCCAGCAGGCCAGCCTGCCACTGCCAGCCTGTGTGTCAGGCTCACAGCATATACTGTGCCTACTTGCTCAGTGCCACCACCAGTCATATCTGGTGTAACAGTAGTGTAAATTTAAAAAAAAAAAAAAAAAAACCTTTACATCAGTCTGCTAGTGTAATCTAATAGCAGTTGCCTGCCTGCTACTGCCAGCCTGTGTGTCAGCCTCACAGCATAGACTGTGCCTACTTGCTCAGTGCCACCACCAGTCATATCTGGTGTAACAGTAGTGTAAATTTAAAAAAAAAAATTACATCAGTCTGCTAGTGTAATCTAATAGCAGTTGCCTGCCTGCCACTGCCAGCCTATGTGTCAGACTCACAGCATATACTGTGCCTACTCTCTCAGTGCCACCACTCATATCTGGTGTAACATTAGTGTTAATTAAAAAAAAAAAACTTTTACATCAGTCTGCTAGTGTAATCTAATTTCAGTTGCCAGCAGGCCAGCCTGCCACTGCCAGCCTATGTATCTATCTATCTCTCTCGTGGCCGGACTGTTTTGTGACAGCCACTGGTGTTTTGGCAAAATATCCGTTGGACAAATGGCCGTTGGCTGAAAGTCCGGCCACGATTGCACGCACAGTGCCCCAAATTTGAAGTAGGAGGACCGACCAAGCATCTTTTTCCATCTCCCGGTTCCGAAAATCCAGTCCATATACACGTCCCCTGGCGCCGCAACTGCCTCTAGGAACCTTACCATGGGTCCCAGACCACACGTCTTGTAATTCTCTGTCTGGGAAATTATATATTTATTAAATCTATCTATTTATCTATCAAATCTATCTAACTATCAATCGTATCTATCAAATGTATATTGCATCTATTGATCTATGTAATCTATGTATTTATCTATCAAATCTATCTATCTTGTGGCCGGACTGTTTTGTGACAGCCACTTGTGTGTCGGACAAATGTCCGTCGGCTAAAAGTCCGGCCACGATTGCATGCTCAGTGCCCCAAATTTGAAGTAGGAGGACTGTCCAAGCATCTTTTTCCATCTCCCGGTTCCTAAAATCCATGCCATATACACCTTCCCTGATAGGGGGAGTAACAGGTATTAAACTGATCAGAATAGTACTACTTAACACACCACTCATATCTGGTGCCACAGTATATTGCACGCGCACTGCCCCAAATTTGAAGTAGGAGGACCGACCAAGCATCTTTTTCCATCTCCCGGTTCCTAAAATCCATGCCATATACACCTCCCCCGATAGGGGGAGTAACAGGCATTAAACTGATCAGAATAGTACTACTTAACACACCACTGATATCTGGTGCCACAGTAGATTGCACGCGCAGTGCCCCAAATTTGAAGTAGGAGGACCGACCAAGCATCTTATTCCATCTCCCAGTTCCTAAAATCCCTGCCATATACACGTCCCCTGGCACCGCAACTGCCTCTGGGAACCTTACCATGGGTCCCAGGTGGCACGTCTTGTAATTCTCTGTCTGGAAAATTATATATCTATCAAATCTATCTATTTATCTATCAAATCTATCTAACTATCAATCGTATCTATCAAATGTATATTGCATCTATTGATCTATGTAATCTATGTATCTATCTATCAAATCTATCTATCTCGTGGTTGTGCAAATGGACTGTTTGCGGTTGTTTGCAGTGCGTTACACGGGGAGTTTGGTCTGTCACTGTGAAGCGGGCATAACCCTTAGACTACCTGATCGATACAACATCATACCTGATGTTTTAAAGCACGTTATTCCAAACAATTTAGGAATGTTAGGTGATTTATGCCCTTTATGGCTTAAAACCAGACTCTGCGTCAACTATGTAATTTTCCATGGGAGTTTTGCCATGGATCCCCCTCTGGCATGCCACAGTCCAGGTGTTAGTCCCCTTGAAACAAGTTTTCCATCACTATTGTGGCCAGAAAGAGTCCCTGTTGGTTTTAAAGGGATAGTCAAGTCCAAAAAAAAATTTCATGATTTAAATAGGGCATGCAATTTTAAACAACTTCCCAATTTACTTTTAGCACCAATTTTGCTTTGTTCTCTTGGTATTCTTAGTTGAAAGCTAAAACTAGGAGGTTCATATGCTAATTTTTTAGACCTTGAAGACTGCCTCTAATCTGAATGCATTTTGACCACTAGAGGGCATTAGTTCACATGTTTCATATAGATAACATTGAGCTCATGCACGTAAAGTGACCTAGGACTGAGCACTGATTGGCTAAACTGCATGTCTGTCAAAAGAACTGAAAAAAGGGGGCAGTCAGCAGAAGCTTAGATACAAGATAATTACAGAGGTAAAAAGTATATTAATATAACTGTGTTGGTTGTGCAAAACTGGGGAACGGGTAATAAAGGGATTATCTTTCTTTTTAAACAACAAAAATTCTGGTGTTGACTGTCCCTTTAAAGTTCACCTACCTATTGAAGTCAATGGCGGTTCGCCCGGTTCGCAAACAGTTGCAGAAGTTCGAGTCCGCCGTTCGCGAACCAAAATTTTTAGGTTCGCGACATCACTAAACCCAGGAAGGGAATGGATTTCTGATGAAATTAACATTTTTCCTGTTTGGCAAGCAAACGGTTGTCTCTTAAACGTTGAAGATCTTTTCTGATGTGGTACACATGATCTTGATAGTTTTGGGAAAAGATTAGGATATCGTCAAGGTATATGATTAGTGATGTCGCAAATAGTTCACCGGCGAATAGTTCCCGGCGAACATAGCATGTTCGCGTTCGACGCGGCGGGCGAACATATGCGATGTTCGATCCTCCCCCTATTGGTCATCATTGAGTAATACTTTGACCCTGTACCTCACAGTCAGCAGACACATTCCAGCCAATCAGCAGCAGACCCTCCCTCCCAGACCCTCCTACCTCCTGGACAGCATCCATTTTAGATTCATTTGGAAGCTGCTTTGTTAGTGAGAGGAGGGACAGTGTAGCTGCTGCTGATTTAATAGGGAAATCGATAGCTAGGCTAGTGTATTCAGTGTCCACTACAGACCTGAAGGACTCATCTGATTTCTGCTGTAAGGACAGCACCCCAAAAAGCCCTTTTTAGGGCTAGAACATCAGTCTGCTTTTTTTTTTTTCCTGTGCAATCTAATTGCAGTTGCCTGCCTGCCAGCGTGTGTGTCAGGCTCACAGCGTATACTGTGCCCACTTGCCCAGTGCCACCACTCATATCTGGTGTAACAGCACTGTGTTAAATAATAGCAGTCAGTTTCCATCACACGTGTGCGTTTCAGTGTCTGCCTGCCAGGGCACAGTGTCACCCCAGTGCAACTCATATCTGGTGTAACAGTAGTGTAGATTTAAAAAAAAACAACACTTTTTTGACTGTGTTAAATAATAGCAGTCAGTTTCCTTCACACGTGTGCGTTTCAGTGCCTGCCTGCCAGGGCACAGTGTCACCCCAGTGCAACTCATATCTGGTGTAACAGTAGTGTAGATTTAAAAAAAACAACACTTTTTTGACTGTGTTAAATAATAGCAGTCAGTTTCCTTCACACGTGTGCGTTTCAGTGCCTGCCTGCCAGAGCACAGTGTCACCCCAGTGCAACTCATATCTGGTGTAACAGTAGTGTAGATTTAAAAAAAAAAAAAAAAACTTTTTTGACTGTGTTAAATAATAGCAGTCAGTTTCCTTCACACGTGTGCGTTTCAGTGCCTGCCTGCCAGGGCACAGTGTCACCCCAGTGCAACTCATATCTGGTGTAACAGTAGTGTAGATTTAAAAAAAACAACACTTTTTTGACTGTGTTAAATAATAGTAGTCAGTTTCCTTCACACGTGTGCGTTTCAGTGCCTGCCTGCCAGGGCACAGTGTCACCCCAGTGCAACTCATATCTGGTATAACAGTAGTGTAGATTTAAAAAAACAACTCTTTTTTGACTGTGTTAAATAATAGCAGTCAGTTTCCTTCACACGTGTGCGTTTCAGTGCCTGTCTGCCAGAGCACAGTTTCACCCCAGTGCAACTCATATCTGGTGTAACAGTAGTGTAGATTTAAAAAAACAACACTTTTTGACTGTGTTAAATAATAGCAGTCAGTTTCCTTCACACGTGTGCGTTTCACTGCCTGCCTGCCAGGGCAGAGTGTCACCCCAGTGCAACTCATATCTGGTGTAATAGTAGTGTAGATTTAAAAAAAAAAAAACACTTTTTTGACTGTGTTAAATAATAGCAGTCAGTTTCCTTCAAACGTGTGCGTTTCAATGCCTGCCTGCCAGGGCACAGTGTCACCCCAGTGCAACTCATATCTGGTGGAACAGTAGTGTAGATTTAAAAAAAAAAAACACTTTTTTGACTGTGTTAAATAATTGCAGTCAGTTTCCTTCACACGTGTGCGTTTCAGTGCCTGCCTGCCAGGGCACAGTGTCACCCCAGTGCAACTCATATCTGGTGTAACAGTAGTGTAGATTTAAAAACAACTACACTTTTTTGACTGTGTTAAATAATAGCAGTCAGTTTCCTTCACACGTGTGCGTTTCAGTGCCTGCCTGCCAGAGCACAGTGTCACCCCAGTGCAACTCATATCTGGTGTAACAGTAGTGTAGATTTAAAAAAAAACAACACTTTTTTGACTGTGTTAAATAATAGCAGTCAGTTTCCTTCACACGTGTGCGTTTCAGTGCCTGCCTGCCAGAGCACAGTGTCACCCCAGTGCAACTCATATCTGGTGTAACAATAGTGTAGATTTAAAAAAAACAAAAAACTTTTTTGACTGTGTTAAATAATAGCAGTCAGTTTCCTTCACACGTGTGCGTTTCAGTGCCTGCCTGCCAGGGCACAGTGTCACCCCAGTGCAACTCATATCTGGTGTAACAGTAGTGTAGATTTAAAGAAAAAACAACACTTTTTTGAATGTGTTAAATAATAGCAGTCAGTTTCCTTCACACGTGTGCGTTTCAGTGCCTGCCTTCCAGGGCACAGTGTCACCCCAGTGCAACTCATATCTGGTATAACAGTAGTGTAGATTTAAAAAAACAACCCTTTTTTGACTGTGTTTAATAATAGCAGTCAGTTTCCTTCACACGTGTGCGTTTCAGTGCCTGCCTGCCAGAGCACAGTGTCACCCCAGTGCAACTCATATCTGGTGTAACAGTAGTGTAGATTTAAAAAAAAAAAACCTTTTTTGACTGTGTTAAATAATAGCAGTCAGTTTCCTTCACACGTGTGCGTTTCAGTGCCTGCCTGCCAGGGCACAGTGTCACCCCAGTGCAACTCATATCTGGTGTAACAGTAGTGTAGATTTAAAAAAAAACAACACTTTTTTGACTGTGTTAAATAATAGCAGTCAGTTTCCTTCACACGTGTGCGTTTCAGTGCCTGCCTGCCAGGGCACAGTGTCACCCCAGTGCAACTCATATCTGGTATAACAGTAGTGTAGATTTAAAAAAACAACTCTTTTTTGACTGTGTTAAATAATAGCAGTCAGTTTCCTTCACACGTGTGCGTTTCAGTGCCTGCATGCCAGGGCACAGTGTCACCCCAGTGCAACTCATATCTGGTGTAACAGTAGTGTAGATTTAAAAAAACAACACTTTTTTGACTGTGTTAAATAATAGCAGTCAGTTTCGTTTCCTTCACACGTGTGCGTTTCAGTGCCTGTCTGCCAGAGCACAGTTCCACCCCAGTGCAACTCATATCTGGTGTAACAGTAGTGTAGATTTAAAAAAAAAACACTTTTTTGACTGTGTTAAATAATAGCAGTCAGTTTCCTTCACACGTGTGCGTTTCAGTGCCTTCCTGCCAGGGCACAGTGTCACCCCAGTGCAACTCATATCTGGTGTAACAGTAGTGTAGATTTAAGAAAAACAACACTTTTTTGACTGTGTTAATTAATAGCAGTCAGTTTCCTTCACACGTGTGCGTTTCAGTGCCTGCCTGCCAGGGCACAGTGTCACCCCAGTGCAACTCATATCTGGTGTAACAGTAGTGTAGATTTAAAAAAAAAAAAAAAACTTTTTTGACCGTGTTAAATAATAGCAGTCAGTTTCCTTCACACGTGTACGTTTCAGTGCCTGCCTGCCAGGGCACAGTGTCACCCCAGTGCAACTCATATCTGGTGTAACAGTAGTGTAGATTTAAAAAAACAACTCTTTTTTGACTGTGTTTAATAATAGCAGTCAGTTTCCTTCACACGTGTGCGTTTCAGTGCCTGCCTGCCAGGGCACAGTGTCACCCCAGTGCAACTCATATCTGGTGTAACAGTAGTGTAGATTTAAAAAAAACAACACTTTTTTGACTGTGTTAAATAATAGCAGTCAGTTTCCTTCACACGTGTGAGTTTCAGTGCCTGTCTGCCAGAGCACAGTGTCACCCCAGTGCAACTCATATCTGGTGTAACAGTAGTGTAGATTTAAAAAAACAACACTTTTTGACTGTGTTAAATAATAGCAGTCAGTTTCCTTCACACGTGTGCGTTTCACTGCCTGCCTGCCAGGGCAGAGTGTCACCCCAGTGCAACTCATATCTGGTGTAACAGTAGTGTAGATTTAAAATAAAAAAAAAAAACTTTTTTGACTGTGTTAAATAATAGCAGTCAGTTTCCTTCACACGTGTGCGTTTCAGTGCCTGCCTGCCAGGGCACAGTGTCACCCCAGTGCAACTCATATCTGGTGTAACAGTAGTGTAGATTTAAAAAAACAACACTTTTTTGACTGTGTTAAATAATAGCAGTCAGTTTCCTAAACACGTGTGCGTTTCAGTGCCTGCCTGCCAGGGCACAGTGTCACCCCAGTGCAACTCATATCTGGTGTAACAGTAGTGTAGATTTAAAAAAAAAAACACTTTTTGACTGTGTTAAATAATAGCAGTCAGTTTCCTTCACACGTGTGCGTTTCAGTGCCTGCCTGCCAGGGCACAGTGTCACCCCAGTGCAACTCATATCTGGTGTAACAGTAGTGTAGATTTAAAAAAAAAAAAAAAACTTTTTTGACTGTGTTAAATAATAGCAGTCAGTTTCCTTCACACGTGTGCGTTTCAGTGCCTGCCTGCCAGGGCACAGTGTCACCCCAGTGCAACTCATATCTGGTGTAATAGTAGTGTAGATTTAAAAAAACAACACTTTTTTGACTGTGTTAAATAATAGCAGTCAGTTTCCTTCAAACGTGTGCGTTTCAGTGCCTGTCTGCCAGAGCACAGTGTCACCCCAGTGCAACTCATATCTGGTGTAACAGTAGTTTAGATTTAAAAAAACAACACTTTTTGACTGTGTTAAATAATAGCAGTCAGTTTCCTTCACACGTGTGCGTTTCACTACCTGCCTGCCAGGGCAGAGTGTCACCCCAGTGCAACTCATATCTGGTGTAACAGTAGTGTAGATTTAAAAAAAAACAAAAAAAAAACACTTTTATGACTGTGTTAAATAATAGCAGTCAGTTTCCTTCACACGTGTGCGTTTCAGTGCCTGCCTGCCAGGGCACAGTGTCACCCCAGTGCAACTCATATCTGGGGTAACAGTAGTGTAGATTTAAAAAAAAAAAAAAAAACTTTTTTGACTGTGTTAAATAATAGCAGTCAGTTTCCTTCACACGTGTGCGTTTCAGTGCCTGCCTGCCAGGGCACAGTGTCACCCCAGTGCAACTCATATCTGGTGTAACAGTAGTGTAGATTTAAAAAAAACAACACTTTTTTGACTGTGTTAAATAATAGCAGTCAGGGGGGGGGCGGAGCCAACCGCCTAAGGGATCAGTCGCACATTACAGGAGCTCCTGCTCCTACTTCAGAAGATTAAGGCAAAACTATGCTTTGAGAAATACTATCACAGTTTTATGGATCGCCTTTGCATGCTCTCTACATGGCACATTGCCTAGGTGGGGTCAGATGGCCTAACAGCACATTTCAGCGTCTTTGAATCTTACCACGTGGCTTTGCAGTGAACGAGATACAATTAGTCTATCATTTACGAACAGAGTGGCTCACTATCTACGCCCTATCACACTATCTACTGTTCTGTGTGGGTAAACGCTTCCTTTACAGTGATCCTAACTACTGTTTTAATACCCCTCCGAGAGACATGGTGGCCGTGGTGGATTGGGAAACAACAGCCTTTGGCTTTATAGAGGCCTCCTTCCGGCTGTTGGAGGCGCTTGTGACAAGGACCCTCGCAGAGAAAACCTACAACAGCCTACCTACTAACCAAGCCATAAAGCGATGCACCACACATAAGGAGGGAGAGCACTTGCTGGACTTGGACAAATCTACTGCTGAGGTAGAAGCAACACAGCAGAGCGTACAACTAATCCAGCGGAGCCAAGCACAAAGATGGCGGGCGGTAGCCGGGCAGAAAATATACTCCTAACTTGCCCCTATAGCACCCTGCTTCAGTGACAGTAGTGACGGTCCGGGAGGGGCTCTGGGAGCTAATTGGCAACCCAACATGCAGGCGATGCACTCAACTATCCTGACGGAGATATCGGGTGAGCCCAATCGCATTAAAAGTAACGTGAGACTCCTTTACCCACATACCTTACCAGTCTTGCCTTCTGAGCCTCTCATGATGAACGAAATTGTCGGCAGAGAGCTGCCTGCTAAAATGGATCCGGTAACTAATGAGCTTGCAAGATCTGGAATGGGCTAAACTGGAAACTTCCTCCGAAGTTGTTTTCATGGACATGTACCTGCATGCTGATCTTTGTAATTATCGCATCTGAACACGGACATAACATATGGCAGTTTGTTTCAATGAGTGTGGCCCTGTCTTAGTTTATCTTCTTGCTGACGATAGTGAGCCAATGTGTTTTGTTATTTACTGCAGATTTACCCTCACCTCTATGATAGTTATTGAGTTACAGACCCTGCGATGTCATAAGCCCAGCATGGTAGTTGAAAAATATTGGTTCACTTCAGTTTAATATTTGTTTGCCTGTTTGTTAGTTGAGCCTCTTTTACTCAGTTACATGAGGGTCTCAGATGTTTAACACAGATGTGTGAGTGTGTCCACTGTTAATTATATTGTCACTTTCCCCTATATAGATAGATAACTGTAGATTAATATGTCCAACCACACATTCTCTGCCTACATATGTACCTTATGAACAGTTTCCTCATTACGTTTTAGTTTAAGTAACCTCTGTATACAATTACTAAGCTGGTACTGCACTATTTACAAAGAGAGATGTCCTTACGTGTATTTTTAATTGATGCTTATACAACGCCCTATTTTTTTATATCAAGCTGTATGTTGTTTCCCATGATTATGCTCCTACAGTTGTAACTAGCTAGGTGTGAGATTTTTGCTCAAAATATTAATGACCTAGGATGTCACATATTCCACCGAGATAGCCAACTGTCTACTGTTCCTTTAATTTATAGAGATTCCAGCTTCTATGTTTAACTGCTTTAAATTCTAGATATCACTTTTAAATATGTAGAGGTTGTTCCCCTCAGTGCAAAGAATTATTTGTAAGGATAAGTCCGGTCTTATTGTTCACACACCATATGACATGTGGGTCATTTCATGTATCAATGGTCCTACTTAAATGCCTTCTTCCTAATATCTATTTCAGAGTTCATACTAACTGCACGTTTGCAGTGCTCCTGGCTCATTCACCATGGGTTATATTTATATATAGTCAATGATTGAAAGCTCCTATTTCATATTGTATGATCACTGTGGGTGTATGTATGTTTATCAATCTGCACTCTCAAACTCCTCTCATGTTAGTCACACACTTTGAGGGATAAATAGCACTGTTACATAGTGATATATTTATTTCATTGGGCTTAGGCTGGACCTTGGCCCCTACACGTACCCTCCAACTTTAGGGAAATCTCTACTGTATTAGATACACTTCTAGTAATATGGTGCAGCCTTTGATTTGGGCGCTCCCCTGCTAGCGGCCGAAGCAGTGGGCGCGTGTTTCTTACAAGTGTGTGGCTATATAGAAGAATTTTAGTTTTAACCACATGTTGCCATTAATACTCGTTAATCGTCACATAAACAGAACTACTACATATAACTGACCCATCTACCCTTCCCATACCGGATGTCCCGACAGATATTGAAGTCTCCCATTTATATTATCAAGCTTAGCTTGTCTCACTAAGGGCTTGCTATATCCCTTTATTGCGGACAGTCTCCTCTACCTTGCTCTGGTACATATCCTTGAAACTTAGTTAGTCCCAGCCCATAGTAGGTGTTCCCAGGTTCTTATTATAACCGGAGTCATACTTCCTTATTGTTATTTGCCCTAACCAATTATTTCAATAACGTAGAGTTCCTTCTATCATATCTCCCATACCTAACTGCCCACCTCCCCCCCCCACCCCATAATAATGCACCTCCTAATTTAGGAGATCTAACTACACGACTTATCTTGCCCATGTCGTACCCTGCTTATTCCTACTTATTTATTTTACTATGCTAGTTTTACCAGTTCTACCAATTTATGTTATCATATATCCTGTTTGACAGATATCCTTCCATACTTACATATCATACCATTCTATTTAACCATCTTAGGAGATTTACCTACACAACTTATTTTGCCTATGTCGTACCCTGCCTCGGTTGAGTTATATTTTTATACATAGCATACCCGCTTACTTAATACCAATAATTTACATTATCATATACCTCTTTAGACAAATATCCTACCATACTTACATATCATACCACACTATCTAACCAGAAACGGCATATGTTGCTTGAAATATATCCTGTTATTCTATTCTGTCATATAATTATAAAAAAGAGGTTCTTGACTCTTCCATAATATAGCCTATGTTGTAGATCTTATTTATGTGGATGGAAGTAGTATATGTGAAGTATACCATTTATGCATATTCTGTATGATATTATTTTGCATAAGCTGTATTGTTTTTTTGCACAACCTCAATAAAAATCTTTATAAAAAAAATAAAATAAAAAAAAAAATAATAGCAGTCAGTTTCCTTCACACATGTGCGTTTCAGTGCCTGCCTGCCAGGGCAGAGTGTCACCCCAGTGCAACTCATATCTGGTATAACACTAGTGTAGATTTAAAAAAACAACTCTTTTTTGACTGTGTTTAATAATAGCAGTCAGTTTCCTTCACACGTGTGCGTTTCAGTGCCTGCCTGCCAGGGCACAGTGTCACCCCAGTGCAACTCATATCTGGTGTAACAGTAGTGTAGATTTAAAAAAACAACACTTTTTGACTGTGTTAAATAATAGCAGTCAGTTTCCGTCACACGTGTGCGTTTCACTGCCTGCCTGCCAGGGCAGAGTGTCACCCCAGTGTAACTCATATCTGGTATAACAGTAGTGTAGATTTAAAAAAAACAACACTTTTTTTACTGTGTTAAATAATAGCAGTCAGTTTCCTTCACACGTGTGCGTTTCAGTGCCTGCCTGCCTGCCAGGGCACAGTGTCACCCCAGTGCAACTCATATCTGGTGTAACAGTAGTGTAGATTTAAAAAAAACAACACTTTTTTGACTGTGTTAAATAATAGCAGTCAGTTTCCTTCACACGTGTGAGTTTCAGTGCCTGCCTGCCAGGGCACAGTGTCACCCCAGTGCAACTCATATCTGGTGTAACAGTAGTGTAGATTTTAAAAAAAACTTTTTTGACTGTGTTAAATAATAGCAGTCAGTTTCCTTCACACGTGTGCGTTTCAGTGCCTGCCTGCCAGGGCACAGTGTCACCCCAGTGCAACTCATATCTGGTGTAACAGTAGTGTAGATTTAAAAAAAAAAAAACTTTTTTGACTGTGTTAAATAATAGCAGTCAGTTTCCTTCACACGTGTGCGTTTCAGTGCCTGCCTGCCAGGGCACAGTGTCACCCCAGTGCAACTCATATCTGGTGTAACAGTAGTGTAGATTTAAAAAAAAACAACACTTTTTTGACTGTGTTAAATAATAGCAGTCAGTTTCCTTCACACGTGTGCGTTTCAGTGCCTGCCTGCCAGGGCGCAGTGTCACCCCAGTGCAACTCATATCTGGTATAACAGTAGTGTAGATTTAAAAAAAAACAACACTTTTTTTACTGTGTTAAATAATAGCAGTCAGTTTCCTTCACACGTGTGCGTTTCAGTGCCTGCCTGCCTGCCAGGGCACAGTGTCACCCCAGTGCAACTCATATCTGGTGTAACAGTAGTGTAGATTTAAAAAAAACAACACTTTTTTGACTGTGTTAAATAATAGCAGTCAGTTTCCTTCACACGTGTGAGTTTCAGTGCCTGCCTGCCAGGGCACAGTGTCACCCCAGTGCAACTCATATCTGGTTTAACAGTAGTGTAGATTTTAAAAAAAACAACACTTTTTTGACTGTGTTAAATAATAGCAGTCAGTTTCCTTCACACGTGTGCGTTTCAGTGCCTGCCTGCCAGAGCGCAGTGTCACCCCAGTGCAACTCATATCTGGTATAACAGTAGTGTAGATTTAAAAAAAAACAAACACTTTTTTGACTGCGTTAAATAATAGCAGTCAGTTTCCTTCACACGTGTGCGTTTCAGTGCCTGCCTGCCAGGGCGCAGTGTCACCCCAGTGCAACTCATATCTGGTATAACAGTAGTGTAGATTTTAAAAAAACAACACTTTTTTGACTGTGTTAAATAATAGCAGTCAGTTTCCTTCACACGTGTGAGTTTCAGTGCCTGCCTGCCAGGGCACAGTGTCACCCCAGTGCAACTTATATCTGGTGTAACAGTAGTGTAGATTTAAAAAAAAACAACACTTTTTTGACTGTGTTAAATAATAGCAGTCAGTTTCCTTCACACGTGTGCGTTTCAGTGCCTGCCTGCCAGAGCGCAGTGTAACCCCAGTGCAACTCATATCTGGTATAACAGTAGTGTAGATTTAAAAATAAAAAACACTTTTTTGACTGCGTTAAATAATAGCAGTCAGTTTCCTTCACACATGTGCGTTTCAGTGCCTGCCTGCCAGGGCAGAGTGTCACCCCAGTGCAACTCATATCTGGTATAACAGTAGTGTAGATTTAAAAAAACAACTCTTTTTTGACTGTGTTTAATAATAGCAGTCAGTTTCCTTCACACGTGTGCGTTTCAGTGCCTGCCTGCCAGGGCACAGTGTCACCCCAGTGCAACTCATATCTGGTGTAACAGTAGTGTAGATTTAAAAAAACAACACTTTTTGACTGTGTTAAATAATAGCAGTCAGTTTCCTTCACACGTGTGCGTTTCACTGCCTGCCTGCCAGGGCAGAGTGTCACCCCAGTGTAACTCATATCTGGTGTAACAGTAGTGTAGATTTAAAAAAAAACAACACTTTTTTGACTGCGTTAAATAATAGCAGTCAGTTTCCTTCACACGTGTGCGTTTCAGTGCCTGCCTGCCAGGGCGCAGTATCACCCCAGTGCAACTCATATCTGGTATAACAGTAGTGTAGATTTAAAAAAAACAACACTTTTTTTTACTGTGTTAAATAATAGCAGTCAGTTTCCTTCACACGTGTGCATTTCAGTGCCTGCCTGCCTGCCAGGGCACAGTGTCACCCCAGTGCAACTCATATCTGGTGTAACAGTAGTGTAGATTTAAAAAAAACAACACTTTTTTGACTGTGTTAAATAATAGCAGTCAGTTTCCTTCACACATGTGAGTTTCAGTGCCTGCCTGCCAGGGCACAGTGTCACCCCAGTGCAACTCATATCTGGTGTAACAGTAGTGTAGATTTTAAAAAAAACAACACTTTTTTGACTGTGTTAAATAATAGCAGTCAGTTTCCTTCACACGTGTGCGTTTCAGTGCCTGCCTGCCAGAGCGCAGTGTCACCCCAGTGCAACTCATATCTGGTATAACAGTAGTGTAGATTTAAAAAAAACAAACACTTTTTTGACTGCGTTAAATAATAGCAGTCAGTTTCCTTCACACGTGTGCGTTTCAGTTCCTGCCTGCCAGGGCGCAGTGTCACCCCAGTGCAACTCATATCTGGTATAACAGTAGTGTAGATTTAAAAAAAAAAAAAACACTTTTTTGACTGTGTTAAATAATAGCAGTCAGTTTCCTTCACACGTGTGCGTTTCAGTTCCTGCCTGCCAGGGCGCAGTGTCACCCCAGTGCAACTCATATCTGGTATAACAGTAGTGTAGATTTAAAAAAACAAAACACTTTTTTGACTGTGTTAAATAATAGCAGTCAGTTTCCTTCACACGTGTGAGTTTCAGTGCCTGCCTGCCAGGGCACAGTGTCACCCCAGTGCAACTCATATCTGGTGTAACAGTAGTGTAGATTTAAAAAAAAACAACACTTTTTTGACTGTGTTAAATAATAGCAGTCAGTTTCCATCACACGTGTGCGTTTCAGTGCCTGCCTGCCAGGGCACAGTGTCACCCCAGTGCAACTCATATCTGGTGTAACAGTAGTGTAGATTTAAAAAAAACAACACTTTTTTGACTGTGTTAAATAATAGCAGTCAGTTTCCTTCACACGTGTGCGTTTCAGTGCCTGCCTGCCAGGGCACAGTGTCACCCCAGTGCAACTCATATCTGGTGTAACAGTAGTGTAGATTTAAAAAAAACAACACTTTTTTGACTGTGTTAAATAATAGCAGTCAGTTTCCTTCACACGTGTGCGTTTCAGTGCCTGCCTGCCTGCCAGGGCACAGTGTCACCTCAGTGCAACTCATATCTGGTGTAACAGTAGTGTAGATTTAAAAAAAAACAACAACACTTTTTTGACTGTGTTAAATAATAGCAGTCAGTTTCCTTCATACGTGTGCGTTTCAGTGCCTGCCTGCCAGGGCACAGTGTCACCCCAGTGCAACTCATATCTGGTGTAACAGTAGTGTAGATTTAAAAAAAAAAAAAAAACTCTTTTTCGACTGTGTTAAATAATAGCAGTCAGTTTCCTTCACACGTGTGCGTTTCCGTGCCTGCCTGCCAGGGCACAGTGTCACCCCAGTGCAACTCATATCTGGTGTAACAGTAGTGTACATTTAACCCCTTAATGACCACAACACTTTTCCATTTTCTGTTCGTTTGGGACCAAGGCTATTTTTACATTTCTGCAGTGTTTGTGTTTAGCTGTGATTTTCCTCTTACTCATTTACTGTGCCCACACATATAATATACAATTTTTCTCGCCATTAAATGGACTTTCTAAAGATATCATTATTTTCATTGTATCTTATAATTTACTATAAAAAAATTATAAAATATGAGGAAAAAATTGAAAAAAACACACTTTTTCTAACTTTGACCCCCAAAATATGTTACACATCTACAACCACCAAAAAACACCCGTGCTAAATAGTTTCTAAATTTTGTCCTGAGTTTAGAAATACCCAATGTTTACATGTTATTTGCTTTTTTTGTAAGTTATAGGGCAATAAGTACAAGTAGCACTTTGCTATTTCCAAACCATTATTTTTCAAAATTAGCGCTAGTTACATTAGAACACTGATATCTTTCAGGAATCTCTGAATATCCATTGACATGTATATATATTTTTTTTAGTAGACATCCCAAAGTATTCATCTAGGCCCATTTTGGTATATTTCATGCCACCATTTCACCGCCAAATGCGATTAAATACAAAAAATCGTTCACTTTTTTACTAATTTTTTCACAAACTTTTGGTTTCTCACTGAAATTATTTACAAACAGCTTGTGCAATTATGGCTTAAATGGTTTTAAATTCTTCTCTGGGATCCCCTTTGTTCAGAAATAGCAGACATATATGGCTTTGGCGTTGCTTTTTAGTAATTAGAAGGCTGCTAAATGCCACTGCGCACTACACGTGTATTGTGCCCAGCAGTGAAGGGGTTAATTATGGAGCATGTAGGGAGCTTTTAGGGATAATTTTAGCTTTAGTGTAGTGTAGTAGACAACCCCAAGTATTGATCTAGGCCAACTTTGGTATATTTCATGCCACCATTTCACCGCCAAATGCGATCAAATTAAAAAAAAACGTTACATTTTTCACAATTTTAGGTTTCTCACTGAAATCATTTACAAACAGCTTGTGCAATTATGGCACAAATGGTTGTAAATGCTTCTCTGGGACCCCCTTTGTTCAGAAATAGCAGACATATATGGCTTTGGAGTTGCTTTTTGGTAATTAGAAGGCCGCCAAATGCCGCTGCATTTCACACGTGTATTATGGCTAGCAGTGAAGGGGTTAATTATGTAGCTTGTAGGGAGCTTGCAGGGTTAATTTTAGCTTTAGTGTAGAGCTCAGCCTCCCACCTGAAACATGAGACCCCCTGATCCCTCCGAAACAGCTCTCTTCCCTCCCCCACCCCACAATTGTCCCCGCCATCTTAAGTACTGGCAGAAACTCTGCCAGTACTAAAATAAAAGCTATATTTGGGCTTTTTTTGTGTTTTTGTTATAGCATATTTACATATGCTGCTGTGTAGGATCCCCCCTTAGCCCCCAACCTCACTGATCCCCCACCAAACAGCTCTCTAACCCTCCCCCTCTGCCTTAATGGGCGCCATCTTGGGTACTGTCTGCCAGTACCCAGTTTAGTAAAAAATGTGCCTTTTTTTTAAAAAAAAAAATGCCCTTTTCTGTAGTGTAGCTTCCCCCCCCCCCCCAAGATCAACCCCCCACCCCTTCCAGATCCCTTAGCTGTTTATTTACAGCTTTCAAAACTTTTTTTTTTTAACTTTTTACACCTTTATTTTTCTGCAGTGTAGCGGTTCCCTCCCGCTCCGTGCACGCGCCCACCCGCCACCTCCCGTGCGCGCTCCCGTCTGTCCCGCCCCCGATCCCGCCCCCCTCCACTCCACTCGGCACATCGATGGCCGCCCACCCGCCTCCCAGACTTGCTCCCACCCACCAATGATACCGGCCACCGATGTCCGGTGCAGAGAGGGCCACAGAGTGGCTCTCTCTGCATCGGATGGCCAAGGGGGGTTATTGCAGGATGCCTCGATATCGAGGCATCACTGCAATAACCGGAAAGCAGCTGGAAGCGAGCAGGATCGCTTCCAGCTGCTTTCCAGACCAAGGACGTACGCCACACGTCCTCGGTCATTAACTGTATTTTTTTTGAGGATGTGTGGCGTATGTCCTTGGTCATTAAGGGGTTAAAAAAAAAAAACACTTTTTTGACTGTGTTAAATAATAGCAGTCAGTTTCCTTCATATGTGTGCGTTTAAGTGCCTGCCTGCTAGGGCACAGTGTCACCCCAGTGCCACCACTCATATCTGGTGTAACAGTAGTGTAGATTTAAAAAAAACAAAAACACTTTTTTGACTGTGTTAAATAATAGCAGTCAGTTTCCCTCACACGTGTGCGTTTCAGTGTCTGCCTGCCAGGGCACAGTGTCACCCCAGTGCAACTCAGATCTGGTGTAACAGTAGTGTAGATTTAAAAACAACAACACTTTTTTGACTGTATTAAATAATAGCAGTCAGTTTCCTTCACACGTGTGCGTTTCAGTGCCTGCCTGCCAGGGCACAGTGTCACCCCAGTGCAACTCATATCTGGTGTAACAGTAGAGTAGATTTAAAAAAAAAACACTTTTTTGACTGTGTTAAATAATAGCAGTCAATTTCCTTCACACGTGTGCGTTTCAGTGCCTGCCTGCCTGCCAGGGCACAGTGTCACCCCAGTGCAACTCATATCTGGTGTAACAGTAGTGTAGATTTAAAAAAAACAACACTTTTTTGACTGTGTTAAATAGCAGTCAGTTTCCTTCACACGTGTACTTTTCAGTGCCTGCCAGGGCACAGTGTCACCCCAGTGCAACTCATATCTGGTGTAACAGTAGTGTAGATTTAAAAAAAACAACACTTTTTTGACTGTGTTAAATAATAGCAGTCAGTTTCCTTTACACGTTTGCGTTTCAGTGCCTGCCTGCCAGGGCACAGTGTCACCCCAGTGCAACTCATATCTGGTATAACAGTAGTGTAGATTTAAAAAAACAACTCTTTTTTGACTGTGTTTAATAATAGCAGTCAGTTTCCTTCACACGTGTGCGTTTCAGTGCCTGCCTGCCAGGGCACAGTGTCACCCCAGTGCAACTCATATCTGGTGTAACAATAGTGTAGATTTAAAAAAAACAACACTTTTTTGACTGTGTTAAATAATAGCAGTCAGTTTCCTTCACACGTGTGCGTTTCAGTGCCTGCCTGCCAGGGCACAGTGTCACCCCAGTGCAACTCATATCTGGTGTAACAGTAGTGTAGATTTAAAAAAAAAACAACACTTTTTTGACTGCGTTAAATAATAGCAGTCAGTTTCCTTCACACGTGTGCGTTTCAGTGCCTGCCTGCCAGGGCGCAGTGTCACCCCAGTGCAACTCATATCTGGTATGACAGTAGTGTAGATTTAAAAAAAAACAACACTTTTTTGACTGTGTTAAATAATAGCAGTCAGTTTCCTTCACACGTGTGAGTTTCAGTGCCTGCCTGCCAGGGCACAGTGTCACCCCAGTGCAACTCATATCTGGTGTAACAGTAGTGTAGATTTAAAAAAAAAACACTTTTTTGACTGTGTTAAATAATAGCAGTCAGTTTCCTTCACACGTGTGCGTTTCAGTGCTTGCCTGCCAGAGCGCAGTGTCACCCCAGTGCAACTCATATCTGGTATAACAGTAGTGTAGATTTAAAAAAAAAAACACTTTTTTGACTGCGTTAAATAATAGCAGTCAGTTTCCTTCACACGTGTGCGTTTCAGTGCCTGCCTGCCAGGGCGCAGTGTCACCCCAGTGCAACTCATATCTGGTATAACAGTAGTGTAGATTTTAAAAAAACAACACTTTTTTGACTGTTTTAAATAATAGCAGTCAGTTTCCTTCACTCGTGTGCGTTTCAGTGCCTGCCTGCCAGGGCACAGTGTCACCCCAGTGCAACTCATATCTGGTGTAACAGTAGTGTAGATTTAAAAAAAAACAACACTTTTTTGACTGTGTTAAATAATAGCAGTCAGTTTCCTTCACACGTGTGCGTTTCAGTGCCTGCCTGCCAGGGCACAGTGTCACCCCAGTGCAATTCATATCTGGTGTAACAGTAGTGTAGATTTAAAAAAAAACAACACTTTTTTGACTGTGTTAAATAATAGCAGTCAGTTTCCTTCACACGTGTGCATTTCAGTGCCTGCCTGCCTGCCAGGGCACAGTGTCACCCCAGTGCAACTCATATCTGGTGTAACAGTAGTGTAGATTTAAAAAAACAACACTTTTTTGACTGTGTTAAATAATAGCAGTCCGTTTCCTTCACTCGTGTGCGTTTCAGTGCCTGCCTGCCAGGGCACAGTGTCACCCCAGTGCAACTCATATCTGGTGTAACAGTAGTGTAGATTTAAAAAAAAACAACACTTTTTTGACTGTGTTAAATAATAGCAGTCAGTTTCCTTCACACGTGTGCGTTTCAGTGCCTGCCTGCCAGGGCACAGTGTCACTCCAGTGCAACTCATATCTGGTGTAACAGTAGTGTAGATTTAAAAAAACAACACTTTTTTGACTGTGTTAAATAATAGCAGTCAGTTTCCTTCACACGTGTGCGTTTCAGTGCCTGCCTGCCAGGGCACAGTGTCACCCCAGTGCAACTCATATCTGGTGTAACAGTAGTGTAGATTTAAAAAAACAACACTTTTTTGACTGTGTTAAATAATAGCAGTCAGTTTCCTTCACACGTGTGCGTTTCAGTGCCTGCCTGCCAGGGCACAGTGTCACCCCAGTGCAACTTATATCTGGTGTAACAGTAGTGTAGATTTAAAAAAAACAACACTTTTTTGACTGTGTTAAATAATAGCAGTCAGTTTCCTTCACACGTGTGCGTCTCAGTGCCTGCCTGCCAGGGCACAGTGTCACCCCAGTGCAACTCATATCTAGTGTAACAGTAGTGTAGATTTAAAAAAAAAAAACACTTTTTTGACTGTGTTAAATAATAGCAGTCAGTTTCCTTCACATGTGTGCGTTTCAGTGCCTGCCTGCCTGCCAGGGCACAGTGTCACCTCAGTGCAACTCATATCTGGTGTAACAGTAGTGTAGATTTAAAAAAAACAACACACTTTTTTGACTGTGTTAAATAATAGTAGTCAGTTTCCTTCATACGTGTGCGTTTCAGTGCCTGCCTGCCAGGGCACAGTGTCACCCCAGTGCAACTCATATCTGGTGTAACAGTAGTGTAGATTTAAAAAAAAAAAAAAAACTCTTTTTTGACTGTGTTAAATAATAGCAGTCAGTTTCCTTCACACGTGTGCGTTTCCGTGCCTGCCTGCCAGGGCACAGTGTCACCCCAGTGCAACTCATATCTGGTGTAACAGTAGTGTACATTTAACCCCTTAATGACCACAGCACTTTTCCATTTTCTGTTCGTTTGGGACCAAGGCTATTTTTATATTTCTGCAGTGTTTGTGTTTAGCTGTGATTTTCCTCTTACTCATTTACTGTACCCACACATATAATATACAATTTTTCTCGCCATTAAATGGACTTTCTAAAGATATCATTATTTTCATTGTATCTTATAATTTACTATAAAAAAATTATAAAATATGAGGAAAAAATTAAAAAAAAACACACTTTTTCTAACTTTGACCCCCAAAATATGTTACACATCTACAACCACCAAAAAACACCCGTGCTAAATAGTTTCTAAATTTTGTCCTGAGTTTATAAATACCCAATGTTTACATGTTATTTGCTTTTTTTGTAAGTTATAGGGCAATAAGTACAAGTAGCACTTTGCTATTTCCAAACCATTATTTTTCAAAATTAGCGCTAGTTACATTAGAACACTGATATCTTTCAGGAATCTCTGAATATCCATTGACATGTATATATTTTTTTTTAGTAGACATCCCAAAGTATTCATCTAGGCCCATTTTGGTATATTTCATGCCACCATTTCACCGCCAAATGCGATTAAATACAAAAAATCGTTCACTTTTTTACTAATTTTTTCACAAACTTTTGGTTTCTCACTGAAATTATTTACAAACAGCTTGTGCAATTATGGCTTAAATGGTTTTAAATTCTTCTCTGGGATCCCCTTTGTTCAGAAATAGCAGACATATATGGCTTTGGCGTTGCTTTTTAGTAATTAGAAGGCTGCTAAATGCCACTGCGCACTACACGTGTATTGTGCCCAGCAGTGAAGGGGTTAATTATGGAGCATGTAGGGAGCTTTTAGGGATAATTTTAGCTTTAGTGTAGTGTAGTAGACAACCCCAAGTATTGATCTAGGCCAACTTTGGTATATTTCATGCCACCATTTCACCGCCAAATGCGATCAAATTAAAAAAAAACGTTACATTTTTCACAATTTTAGGTTTCTCACTGAAATCATTTACAAACAGCTTGTGCAATTATGGCACAAATGGTTGTAAATGCTTCTCTGGGATCCCCTTTGTTCAGAAATAGCAGACATATATGGCTTTGGCGTTGCTTTTTGGTAATTAGAAGGCCGCCAAATGCCGCTGCATTTCACACGTGTATTATGGCTAGCAGTGAAGGGATTAATTATATAGCTTGTAGGGAGCTTGCAGGGTTAATTTTAGCTTTAGTGTAGAGCTCAGCCTCCCACCTGAAACATGAGACCCCCTGATCCCTCCGAAACAGCTCTCTTCCCTCCCCCACCCCACAATTGTCCCCGCCATCTTAAGTACTGGCAGAAACTCTGCCAGTACTAAAATAAAAGCTATATTTGGGCTTTTTTTTGTGTTTTTGTTATAGCATATTTACATATGCTGCTGTGTAGGATCCCCCCTTAGCCCCCAACCTCACTGATCCCCCACCAAACAGCTCTCTAACCCTCCCCCTCTGCCTTAATGGGCGCCATCTTGGGTACTGTCTGCCAGTACCCAGTTTAGTAAAAAATGTGCCTTTTTTTTTTAAAAAAAAAAATGCCCTTTTCTGTAGTGTAGCTTCCCCCCCCCCCAAGACCAACCCCCCACCACTTCCAGATCCCTTAGCTGTTTATTTACGGCTTTCAAAACTTTTTTTTTTTTAACTTTTTACACCTTTATTTTTCTGCAGTGTAGCGGTTCCCTCCCGCTCCGTGCACGCGCCCACCCGCCACCTCCCGTGCGCGCTCCCGTCTGTCCCGCCCCCGATCCCGCCCCCTCCACTCCACTTGGCACATCGATGGCCGCCCACCCGCCTCCCAGACTTGCTCCCACCCACCAACGATACCGGCCACCGATGTCCGGTGCAGAGAGGGCCACAGAGTGTCTCTCTCTGCATCGGATGGCCAAGGGGGGTTATTGCAGGATGCCTCGATATCGAGGCATCACTGCAATAACCGGAAAGCAGCTGGAAGCGAGCAGGATCGCTTCCAGATGCTTTCCAGACCAAGGACGTACGCCACACGTCCTCGGTCATTAACTGTATTTTTTTTGAGGATGTGTGGCGTATGTCCTTGGTCATTAAGGGGTTAAAAAAAACAACACTTTTTTGACTGTGTTAAATAATAGCAGTCAGTTTCCTTCATATGTGTGCGTTTCAGTGCCTGCCTGCTAGGGCACAGTGTCACCCCAGTGCCACCACTCATATCTGGTGTAACAGTAGTGTAGATTTAAAAAAAAAAAAAAAAACACTTTTTTGACTGTATTAAATAATAGCAGTCAGTTTCCTTCACACGTGTGCGTTTCAGTGCCTGCCTGCCAGGGCACAGTGTCACCCCAGTGCAACTCATATCTGGTGTAACAGTAGTGTAGATTTAAAAAAAACAACACTTTTTTGACTGTGTTAAATAATAGCAGTCAGTTTCCTTCACACGTGTACTTTTCAGTGCCTGCCAGGGGACAGTGTCACCCCAGTGCAACTCATATCTGGTGTAACAGTAGTGTAGATTAAAAAAAAACAACACTTTTTTGACTGTGTTAAATAATAGCAGTCAGTTTCTCTCACACGTGTGCGTTTCAGTGCCTGCCTGCCAGGGCACAGTGTCACCCCAGTGCAACTCATATCTGGTGTAACAGTAGTGTACATTTAAAAAAAAAAATACAATTTTGACTGTAATAGATTGAATAGCAGTTAGTTGTCTGCAAGCGTGTGTGTCAGGCCTACAGCGTCTACTCTGCCAACTTCTGCGAGTGTACAGTGCCACTCATATCTGTTGTCACAGTAGCTTGCACGCATAGAACCACTAATAAAAAAAAACACTGTCGTGTTCGTGGTGCTGTGATTCCCTTTGGCCCTAGAATAATGCCCAATGTTCAGAGGCCACATACCCCGAACTCAAACAGTTCTGAGGACATAGTTGACTGGCTAACACAGGACACCCAATCTTCTACAGCTTCCAATCGGAACCTTGATGCACCATCCTCCGCCAGCTTAGCTTCGGGCATCTCTCAAGTTACCACTCGCCAGCCTGCCGCCACCACCAACACTAGCATCACAGCCGCTTCACTTGATCTGTCAGAGGAGTTATTTACACATCAGTTGGAAGAAATGAGTGATAGTGATGCGCAACCATTATTGCCAGAGGATGTAGACAACAGGGATATGTCTCAGTCAGGCAGCATTACACACATGGACGAACGGTGTGCTGATGATGATGTTGTACCCGCTGCTGCTTCCTTTGTTGAGTTGTTAGATACAAGTGAAGCGGTTGATGATGACGATGCGTCTGTGGATGTCACGTGGGTGCTCGTTAGAAATTGATGCCATATACACGTCCACTGATAGGGGAAGTAACAGGGATTAAACTGATATGAATAGTACTACTTAACACACCACTCCTATCTGGTGGCACATTAGATTGCACGCGCAGTGCCCCAAATTTGAAGTAGGAGGACCGACCAAGCATCTTTTTCCATCTCCCGGTTCCTAAAATTGATGCCATATACACGTCCCCTGATAGGGGACGTAACAGGGATTAAACTGATAAGACTAGTACTACTTAACACACCACTCCTATCTGGTGGCACATTAGATTGCACGCGCAGTGCCCCAAATTTGAAGTAGGAGGACCGACCAAGCATCTTTTTCCATCTCCCGGTTCCTAAAATCAATGCCATATACACGTCCCTGATAGGGAACATAACAGGGATTAAACTGATAAGAATAGTACTACTTAACACACCACTCCTATCTGGTGGCACATTAGATTGCACGCACAGTGCCCTAAATTTGAAGTAGGAGGACCGACCAAGCATCTTTTTCCATCTCCCGGTTCCTAAAATCGATGCCATATACACGTCCCCTGATAGGGGAAGTAACAGGGATTAAACTGATAAGAATAGTACTACTTAACACACCACTCCTATCTGGTGGCACATTAGATTGCACGCGCAGTGTCCCAAATTTGAAGTAGGAGGACCGACCAAGCATCTTTTTCCATCTCCCGGTTCCTAAAATCGATGCCATATACACGTCCCCTAATAGGGGACATAACAGGGATTAAACTGATAGGAATAGTACTACTTAACACACCTTATAATAACGCAGAGAGAGGCAACGCAGAGAGAGGAGTCTGAAGAAGAGGAGTCAGAGGAGGAAGGTGGCTTTGAGGAGGTGGAAGACCAAACACAGCAGGCGTCCCAGGGGGCTTGTTGTCACCTTTCGGGGACCCTTGGTGTTGTACGTGGCTGGGTGGAAGAAGAGACCTTCAATGACATCAGTGAGGACAAGGAACGGGACATGGCTAGCTTGGTATCCAACCTTGTGCAAATGGGGAGTTTGCAGTTGTGCAAATGGACTGTTTGCGGTCGTTTGCGGTGCGTTAAACAGGGAGTTTGGTCTGTCACTGTGAAGCGGGCGTAACCCTTACACTACCTGATCGATACAACATCATACAACATTTATGGCCTTTATGGATTAAAACCAGACTCTGCATCAACTATGTAATTTTCCATGGGAGTTTTGCTATGGATCCCCCTCCGGCATGCCACACTCCAGGTGTTAGTCCCCTTGAAACAACTTTTCCATCACTATTGTGGCCAGAAAGAGTCCCTTTGGGTTTTAAAATTCACCTGCCTATTGAAGTCTATGGCAGTTCGCCCGGTTCGCCCGTTCGCAAACTTTTGCGTTAGTTCGCGTTTGCCGTTCGCGAACCCAAATTTTTATGTTCGTGACATCACTATATATGATGACAAAGGTATTCAAATAATCCCGAAAGATCTCATTTACAAAGTGTTGAAAAACCGCAGGGGCATTGCAGAGCCCAAATGGCATGACCAGATATTCGTAATGCCCAAAACGAGTGTTAAAGGCCGTCTTCCATTCATCTCCCTTGCGCATACCGATAAGATTGTATGCACCACAAAGGTCCAATTTGGTAAATATCGTGGATCCTTGAAGATAAGTGAATAATTCAGGAATTAGGGGTAAAGGGTAGCTGTTCTTTATGGTAATTTGATTTAAACCTCTGAAATCAATACAAGGTCGCAGACCTCCATCCATTTTTCCCACAAAAAAGAACCCTGCCCCTACAGGAGAAGAGGAGGGTCAAATAAATCCTCTAGCCAAATTATCCTGGATATATTCCTCCAGAGCTATGTTCTCAGGTCTTGAAAACGGGTAAGTCTTGCCACGAGGTAACGGAGCTCCAGGAAGGAGATCAATGGGGCAATCAAAAGGACGGTGAGGAGGAAGGCGTTCTGCCTCTTTTTTGGAAAAAACATCAGCAAAGTCCTGATAAGGCGTGGGTAATGAACCTGAGGTGTCGGAAGTGAGAGCAATCGTAAGCGGTACTTTAGCGGGTACTTGAAGATAATTAGTCAGACATGATGGTCCCCAGGAAGTGAGTTCGCCTTGTGCCCAAGAAAATATAGGGTTGTGCAATTGGAGCCAGGGAAGACCCAAGATTATGGGAAACTGAGGAGTCAAAATGACGTCTAAACAGATTGTTTCAGAATGGAGAACTCCGACAGTAAAGAGTAGCGGTTTAGTAGCATACTGGATAAGTCCGGAACCCAAAGGATCACCACTAACAGTAGAGATTGTAACCGAGTGCTCTTTACAATGTAAGGGTATTCTGTGAGTAGATACAAACATGGAGTCTATGAACACCCCACCAGCACCCAAATCTATGAGACCTTGGGTATGAACTTTATGTTCTCCTAGATGAAGAGTTACTGGAACAAAGAGCTTATTAATGAGGGAAGGAAATCCTTTTGGGCTTAACTCAGTCCCCCGGTCAGGAGTTAAGCCCTGGCTTTTACTGGTCTGGTGGGACAATCTCTTAATAAGTGTCCCTTAAGGCCACAGTATAAACACAGGCCAAGTGAGCGTCTTCTCAGGTGTTCAGTTTCTGTTAATCTTATGGTGCCTACTTCCATAGGTTCTGTCTGGTCAGTAGAAGGAGAAGCAGGAGTTACTGGGTTAGAGAAACGAGGAGCCAGATGAAAAGATGGACGTTGAAGACATCTGAGTTCTCTCTCTTTCTTGTTGGCGTTTGCGGTATCTGGAATCAAGTCTGATACAAAGATTAATCAGGGCTTCTAGGGACTCTGGGAGTTCCCAATACACCAGCTCGTCTTTGAGACGCTCAGAAAGTCCTTTACGAAAAGCTGCTCTAAGAGCTCCCTGATTCCAAGAGGTCTCTAATGCAACAGTGCGGAACTCAATAGCATATTGAGCCACAGGTTGGTTTCCCTGCTATAGGTCTAAAAGGGAAACTTCAGCAGTGGAAGACCTTCCAGGTTTGTCAAAGACATTAGAAAATACAGACAGAAAGGAATCCACATCCTGAAGTATTGGATCATTCTTTTCCAGTAAAGGTGATACCCAGGCCAAGGCTTTTCCTTTCATTAAGGATATGAGGAATGTAATCCTAGAAGAGGGAGTAGCGAAGAGGGCAGGGCTGTTACGAAAATGAAGGCAGCATTGATTCAAAAAACCCCTACACTATTCAGGATTTCCATCATATTTGTCCGGAAGAGGTATCCTAGGGCTGAGTTGCCCTTGTGACTGGTTTGTAGAAACCGAAGGAGAGGATGCCCCCAAAGTGGTAGGATTGGAGGGTATAGGGGCAATCAAGCTTTGTAATAATGCAGTTATCTGATCTAGTTTGGAGTCCAGGGATTGCAAATGTGCATCATGAGATCCAAGTAATTGTCCCTGGTGGGCCACGGCCATGGATATTTCAGTGGGGTCCATTTCTTGCCCGTTTGTACTGTTAGCCGTAAAGAATCAGTCCAGGATTTCACCCAACTGCTAGCGTGAAAAGAAAAACACATGCTAGCACACAGAGTAAACCAGGGCGTGACCCACTCAGAAAGAAAAAGGACAAAGTTATGTAGGATACAGAGAACTCACAGTAGTAGCAGAATCTCTGGAAAGTCTCTTGAGGATATGAACAGAGAACTGAGGATACACAGGAAAATGCAGATATAGTTACTTTAAGTAGATTTGTAGGATTAGACAGCAGAGTGGTCAGACAAGAATTGGTCACGTCCCTTTAAGCAGGTTTGTAGTATTTAGGCAGAAGAATGGTCAAACTAGCAATGATCAATGTCCCTTTAAGCAGATTTTGTAGGATTTAGGCAACAGAATGGTCAAACTAGCAATGGTCAATGTCCCTTTAAGCAGGTTTGTAGGATTAGGCAGGATAGTGGTCAAACAGGCAATGATCAATGTCCCTTTAAGCAGGTTTTGCATCAGGCAAAACAGTAGTCAGGCAAGCAAGGGGTCAATATCCAGCAGACAGGTTAAGGTATCAGGCAAAAGAGTAGTCAGGAAAGCAAGGGGTCAATATCCAGCATACAGGTTAAGGTATCAGGCAAAAGAGTAGTCAGGCAAGCAAGGGGTCAACATCCAGCAGACAGGTTAAGGTATCAGTACTCACAGCCACAGTCCGGAATGAAGACTAACAAACGGACCCCAAGGAAAAACTCCCGCCGGCATTTAAAGCCAGAGATGAGAGGAGGCCGTGACGACAAGGAGGAGTGTCCGGAAGACCGCATCACGTTACTAGGCAACGTGACGTGGTCAGAGCACAGAGGAGATCCGTGAACCGCGGAGACACGGCGATAAATGGATCGGATTGCGACAGCGGGCTGGAGTATATTTGTTGACTAGTGAAGACAGGTAGTGAGGAGCAGCGTTGGTAAGGGATTTGTAGGTCAGGGTGAGAATTTTTAATTTAATTCTGCACTTAAAGGGGAGTCAGTGAAGGGACTCGCATGGAGAGGTGCAGCAGATACGGGAAAGGTGGATTAGCCTTGTAGAGGCATTCAGGATGTGGGGAGACAGAAGGGAGGAAGGCCAGTGAGTAGGTTATTTCAGTAGTAAAGTTAGGAAATTACAAGTGAGTGGATTAATTTGCTTAGTGGTGTCAGCGCTCAGAAACGGGTGAATTTTGGAGATATTGCATAGGTGGTTGTGGCAGGATGAAGAAAGTGATTGGATATAGGGATGAATGACAGATTGGAGTCAAGTGTAACTCTGAGGCAGTGGACTTGGGGTGATTGGGAAATAGTGATGCCTTCAAGGGTGATAGAAAAGTCAGAAATAAGAGTAGTCTTGGGTATGCTTATCTTTAGGTGGTGAGAGGCTATCCAGGAAAAAATGTGAGATAAGAAAAAATGCAAGATAAGCAGTCACAGATGTAAGTAAGGACAGAGGAAGAGATAGGAAGGGTGGAGAAGTAGAGGCATATAGGTGGTATTTAAATCCATAGGTGTTTATAAGTTTACCCAGTGAAGAAGTATAAATGGAGAAAAGAAGATGACCCAGGACAGAGCATTTAGGTACGCCAACTGACAGAGGCATTGAAGAGGAGAAGTCGTCAGCAAATAACAAAGATAAGATCCAAAAAAGAACAGTGTCACAGAGACCATGGGAGCTGAGAGTCTGTAGGAGAAGGGGTGGTCAACTGTGTCAAAGGCAGCCGAGCGGTCAAATAAGATAAGTATAGAGTAGTGGTCATTTACTTTTAGCAGAAAGATCGTTAGTAAGCCTGGCGAGGGCATTTTTAGTTACGTTTTGGGGACAGAAGCCAGATTGCAAGGGGTCAATCAAAGAGGTGAAGGACAAGAAGTGCTTTAGGCAGTTGTAAACTAGTTTTTCCAGGAGTTTTGATGTTAGTGGGAGCAGTGTTATGGGGAAGTAGTTTGCAGGAGAACTAGGGTCAAGAAAGGTTTTTAGAGAATGGGAGTGACCTTTGCATGTTTAAAAGAAGAAAGAACAAGAATAAAGGGATAGGGTTACTGAGAGTAGGAGTTAGGGTGGAAGACAGAGAAGGTATTAGATGTGAAGGAATATGGGGGGAAGATAGGGAGAGTTGGAAGATTGCAAGCTATTGTCGGGATGTTGCTTTTGGATATTAAGTGTTTTGTTTAAAAAGTAGTCTACAAGGTCTTGAGCACTAAAGGCAGATGGAGGGGAGGATGCAGTTGAAAGTAAAGAAGAGTCATTTAGGGTTGGAGGAAAGAGACAATATAAGAGAAGAGAAGTAGGTTTTCTTGGCTAAGTGAAGGGCAGATGTGTATGAATGAAGAATTAACTTATAGTGGATGAAGGTTCAGAGCTAGATTTCCTCCACACTCAGCAGTGCAGAGCATTTTTGCAAAAAGCGAGTTTGTTGAGAGTGCCATTCCTGTAACTGATGGTGCAGGGTTGTGCACTGTTGGGGATCAGCAAAAGTGTTATTGTGAGAGACCGAAGAAGGATGTGAATGAAAAAAGTTTAGCAGGGGCAGATGGATTATCGATGAGTATGTTGAAGTCCCCTAGCATTAGAGTCAGTATATTTGGAGAGAGAAAGTGAGGGAGCCAGGCAGCAAAGTTATTAAGGAATTGGGAGGTTGGTCCAGGAGGGCGATAGATGGCTGCCACTCTGAGAGAGAGGAGAACAGACAAATGCAGTGAGCTTCAAAGGAGGAGAAGCAGAGAGATGGGAGCGGAGGCAGGTACTGATAGGTGCAGGTGGGGGTCAGCAAGATCCCAACAATGCCACCATGTCTCTCATCTGGCCTAGGGGTATGGCTAAAGTGAAGACCACCATGAGTGAGAGCAGCAATGGAAGCAGTGTCAAAAGAAAATAGCCAGGCTTTGGTGATTGCTAAAAGGTTGATAGCGTTAGTAACAAACAGGTTGTGAATGGTTTTAAGTTTGTTGCAGAAAGAGCACAAGAAAAGAAAGGGGATATAAACTAAAGGGTTAAATGTAATAAAATTGTTAGAGTTGCGTGACCTAGAGTTTTTCTACTGTGGGAGATTAAACGAGAATCTTGTTAGGAGAGATGTCACCACCAGCAAGTAGGAGTGTGAGTGAGAGAAGGTGAGAGTAAGACTTGTTGGAGCGGGTATGATTAGAGGAAAGATAATTAAGATAATAAGATGGGGAAAGGTTTCATAGTAGTTCATGGGAGAACACTATATGGGATTAGAGAAGGGATGATAAGATGGATGGTGTGTGGGTTACTGTTATTACTGTTATATAGACAATCAGAGAAGGGCAGATAGAAAGAACAGAATGGAGAGCATTATGCAAGTGTATAGTTAGTGAGCATTACCTGTTAATGGGTTGTTATAAGATGGAGATTGCAGTTTCAGCTACAGTCGTTAACAGGAATCATGCTGATTACTGTCAAAAGCACTGAATGTTGAATTTGCATTTGATCACATTAGTTTAATGACCACATTTTTAATACAGGCTACTATAAGCCTCTATTCTTAATAACCAAGAATAGGAACAGGCCTTCATCTTGAGCAACAGAAGATTAACTTTTTGATTGGTTGCACAGTAATAAAATGTAATTATAAAGGATTTCCTGTTGCAAGATCCTGGGGGACCTGATAAAGTGATATATAGGCATAGCATTTATATATATATATATATATATATATATATATATATATATATATATATATATATATATATATATATATATATATATATATATATATATATTGATAGGTAGATAGATATACCTTTTTATTATATTTATTATTCATGTATTAACAAGGCAAGCTGCCTAGACAGCTGCAAACTGGAAAGGTTTGACTAAAAATGTCTAGGAAGGTGTAATCCCATAAGGAATAAACTTGAATGAGCTGCTGTAGTTTTTTTTATGGTGTACTGTATCTTCAGCTATAAAACAAATGCATATTTGTGTATTTGCTACCATATTTGAAAGGGCTCACATACTTTAATAATAGAATATAACCAATAGGGTATAAAAAAGTGCATCCTGAAACAGGAATGGTGTACATTTATTACTCATGGAAATCCAAAATTTAAGAGATCTTACAGGAAAAATACTTTATTTTGCCAATCATGTATCGTGATTGTTGTGGGGATACATAAAGCTAGCAATTAGCTCCACCATAGGAAAACTTTACCCATAAGCAAGAATAATAAAGCTTTATTTTACCGTTCTTTCACTCAGTCAGGAATAGCTGTTGCAAGGTAAGAGAAATACAGTTGATATAAAAAGAATATGATTATGAATTTGAAGGACATAAAACCATTATTATTACTACTACTACATAACTTTCATTGAGATGAATAATAATAGAACTGCGAGTCTCTGCAAGGTTCTATTACTGATAACCAAATGTATGGTGGTAGTATAGTCAAGCTATTTTTTTCTGACGCTATATTGAGGCTATATTTCTGAGGCTATATTGAGAGAGGCCATACATAAATTCTACCAATACATTTGAAAAGCTTTTAATATGTTGGTTATCACAGTATTTTCAAATGGAATGAAATGGCTTTAAATTTAAAAAAGTATTATGGATTGGAATGAGGGTCACTGTTGTTTTTGTAGACCTGTGTCTGTATATTGTTGTAATGATTAGGCATAGTCATAATGTTATGATCCACTGTTTATTAATACATGGAAATAGTATTGGATGATGTGCTTTTAAATACTTCTCTACAATGATACAAATATAGCAATTACAACGTCTTTAGATGAATTTCATAGCTACAGTTAATCATAGCATTATTACTGGAGATATTTGCAGGTTCTAGATATATAGTTTTTGGCAAAAATGCATATCTTCTGCACAACTGATGATAAAAGGATTACAAGCTCAGCCAAATGTTGTTCAGACTGTTTTCTGTCATCTACTTTTGATACACTTCCATACTAGGACCTAATCCATTTTCTGCTCTATGGAACATGATGTTGCTTGATTGCAAAAAACCAATATCAGTTACAAAATCACTAGGATGATAAATAATCATATCTAAAGATAGAACAAAGAGAGTAAGTGGCAAAACAGAGAATATTATTCAGTATATAACAGTGGATTTAAACAGAATCCACAGCAACCAGATAGTTGGAAGAGAGATTGACAAGGAAAATAGAATACAGAAAGGTTATTCCAAGTTCACACTGACAAATTTTGTGGTATTGATAAAACTAAAAACTAAAAATCTTTAAAGGGACATGAAACCCAGATTTTTTCTTTCATGATTTAGAAATAACATACCCTTTTAAACAACTTTCTAATTTACTTCTATTATCTAATTTGCTTCACTCTCTTGATATACTTTGCTGAAAAGCATATCTAAATAGGCTCAGTAGCTGCTGATTGGTGGCTGCACATAGATGCCTCATGTGATTGGCTCACCCATGTGCATCACTATTTATTCAACAAAGGATATCTAAAGAATGAAGCAAATTAGATAATAGAAGTAAATTTGAATGTTGTTTAAAATTGTATTCTCTAACTGAATCCAGAAATATTTTTTTGGGGTTTAGTTTCCTTTTAAGTTTAATGATGTTGTTAAATTTAATATAAACTTTTTATGGGTAGTTAAACAAACTAGAAGGTGACATAATAAAGGAAATTAAATCTAAATGCACATTAACAATGATATTTAACGTAAAAAACATGATTTTATATCACATAGTTAACTAGTAATATGATAACAGAGCGGTAGGCTCTAGTATTTGTGATATTGAGCATTAGTTGCTATCCAGGCACTACTCTTGTTCTACTCTGCAGCACAATGGCATGTTAGACACCCTACCCCTTATACCCCTAAAAAACGGATTGACAAGACTGTGGTGGTATATTGGAAAATTTACACTGAAGCAGAATACAGAAACGCAGAAAGTAGCAATTTCTCAACCAATTAAATATTAGAGAAAACATCTCAGGGGACCTTGAATTGTTGACAGTGGCAGAGATCAACTCATCATATCATGTCTGACAGAAGAAAATGACACATTTGTGAGATAATTATAAATAGCACTTAATGAATTCCATGATGAGCTCAAAAGCAAGTGCACCTCATGTAAAAATTGGACTGATGTTCTTGTAGCTACTGTTGCTTATAAAGTGTACTTCAGATTATGATTGAAACCCCCTCCCCCCCCGAAAAAAATAATATTAAATGATTCCGTATGTTTATGAATACATGTGTATGCATAGCCTATAATTTTGTATTATTTACCATAAATTGTTTTAATGTAGCGCACTGGTTTTCAAACCTGTCTTTGGGCCTTCACAACAGGCCAGATTTTCAGGATTACCTTGGATGATAGAAGATAAAATAACCATAATAGTAATCAGCTGATTATTTCACCTGTACTCCAGTTCAGATATCCTAAAAAGCTGGCCTGTTAGGGAGGCCTGAGGACAGGTTTGAAAACCAGTGGTGTAGAGTGTTGTAGTTTAGCAATGTGGTGAAAACCATCAGCTGTCATCAACAATGTTCAAATTTACTGTAAAGTTTATATTGCACATATCAGTTTTGTGCACAAACTTTATCTATTTATGAAGTGCCCAACCTCTGAGGAATTTCCTTATACAACCATGAGGCAAATTGACATATCTGTAAAATCTATGTGCTTTTTCTTGACGGTTGTTATGAGCTATGCTAATCATACAACTGGACAACATAACCACATACTGAAGTCCCTGGGAGCATCTGTCAGAGTTTGTGAGGGAAAAAAATGAAAAATGGTCAATCACCTTAGAACATGAACAGCCATAATTCTAAGCTATAATATTCCAGAAACCTAAAACCTCAAATAAACCACATAGTATATCCAAAATATTTACAAATGTTTCCTTGTGTGTATTTCATATATATATATTGAAACATTTATTTTAGATTTAAAGGGGTATAAAACAGTCGGTTTGATTGTAACAAATAAAGCACTAAGCAGTGGGTTATACTAAATATAAATCATTGCAATGTCTATTATTCATCATTTTAAAAGGATTTTACCTTTCACTTCTTTTTTATTTTTAACTTCCTCTGTTAAGGGTCGATTACTTCCTGTCTTAACCCCACAAGGGAGCTGGGGTTCATACAGGAAGGCAAAGTAGCAGTTTTTCTTTTGAAGTTTTGCCAGGAGACATCCAATCTAGCTGCAGTTAGTTTATTGCCCATGCTCAGTGGAGTACTTCGGCTGCAAAATCATGTGACAATACAACATAAGTTCTGTAATGTCTGCTTGCTTATCTAGCTGCAGGCAGTGGCTGCACTGAGAAAACTAGTAAGTTGTTTGCTGTTTTTTTACTTTGATTAAACATATTTTTTTCTACTAAAGGAGCACTGTCCCTTTAATAGTCATGTTTTCACTTAAAGGGATGAAAAAGTCAACATTTAGATATGCATGGGTGCACTGTGTCTGCTCAGAGAGCTGGTTGTTGATGGTGAGCATTGCGTCAGTGTAGAAATATTTTGTGCCATACAAGTCACTGCTGTCTCTCTGAGAAGTTGTGATGTTTGAATGGTGTAGAATGTGGCACTCACCCCATATGTGCATATGCCGCTACCCAACAGAAATATATTTTATGTTATGCAATTGCAAGAGCACTAGATGGCAGCACTACTTCCTGCCATGTAGAGCTCCAGATGCCTACCTAGAATATCATGGGAACAAAGCATATTTAATAATAGAAGTAAATTATAAACTTTTATAAAATTGTATGCTCTGTCTGAACCACAAAGGAAAAAACATTAAGTTTCATATCACTTTAAAAAGAATCAGATTATTAAACGGAATTTTCAGTTGTAAGAGACTATTGGAACATTAAAGATTGTTATTCCTAAAACTGTATCTAACGTAGGCCTAGATTTGGAGTTTGGCGGTAGCCGTGAAAACCAGTGTTAGAGGCTCCTAACGCTGGTTTTAGGCTACCGCCGGTATTTGGAGTCAGTCAAAAAAGGGTCTAACGCTCACTTTTCAGACGCGACTTTTCCATACCGCAGATCCCCTTACGTCATTTGCGTATCCTATCTTTTCAATGGGATCTTTCTAACTCCGGTATTTAGAGTCGTGGCTGAAGTGAGCGTTAGAAATCTAACGAAAAAACTCCAGCCGCAGAAAAAAAGTCAGTAGTTAAGAGCTTTCTGGGCTAACGCCGGTTCATAAAGCTCTTAACTACTGTACTCTAAAGTACACTAAAACCCATAGACTACCTATGTACCCCTAAACCGAGGTCCCCCCACATCGCCGTCACTCGATTAAATTTTTTTAACCCCTAATCTGCCGACCCCCACCTACGTTATACTTATGTACCCCTAATCTGCTGCCCCTAACACCACCGACCCCTATATTATATTTATTAACCCCTAATCTGCCCCCCTCAACGTCCCCTCCACCTGCCTACACTTATTAACCCCTAATCTGCCGAGCGGACCGCACTGCTACTATAATAAAGTTATTAACCCCTAATCCGCCTCACTAACCCTATAATAAATAGTATTAACCCCTAATCTGCCCTCCCTAACATCGCCGACACCTAACTTCAAACATTAACCCCTAATCCGCCTCACTAACCCTATAATAAATAGTATTAACCCCTAATCTTCCCTCCCTAACAACTCCGACACCTAACTTCAAACATTAACCCCTAATCTGCCGACTGGAGCTCACCGCTATTCTAATAAATGGATTAACCCCTAAAGCTAAGTCTAACCCTAACACTAACACCCCCCTAAATTAAATATAATTTAAATCTAACAAAATTAATTAACTCTTATTAAATAAATTATTCCTATTTAAAGCTAAATACTTACCTGTAAAATAAATCCTAATATAGCTACAATATAAATTATAATTATATTATAGCTATTTTAGGATTTTTATTTATTTTACAGGTAAATTTGTATTTATTTTAACCAGGTACAATAGCTATTAAATAGTTAAGAACTATTTAATAGCTAAAATAGTTAAAATAATTACAAAATTACCTGTAAAATAAATCCTAACCTAAGTTACAATTAAACCTAACACTACACTATCAATAAATTAATTAAATAAAATACCTACAATTACCTACAATTAAACCTAACACTACACTATCAATACATTAATTAAATACAATATCTACAAATAAATACAATGAAATAAACTAACTAAAGTACAAAAAATAAAAAAGAACTAAGTTACAAAAAATAAAAAAATATTTACAAACATCAGAAAAATATTACAACAATTTTAAACTAATTACACCTACTCTAAGCCCCCTAATAAAATAACAAAGACCCCCAAAATAAAAAAAATGCCCTACCCTATTCTAAATTACTAAAGTTCAAAGCTCTTGTACCTTACCAGCCCTGAACAGGGCCCTTTGCGGGGCATGCCCCAAGAAATTCAGCTCTTTTGCCTGTAAAATAACACATACAATACCCCCCCCCAACATTACAACCCACCACCCACATACCCCTAATCTAACCCAAACCCCCCTTAAATAAACCTAACACTAAGCCCCTGAAGATCTTCCTACTTTGTCTTCACCTCACCAGGTATCACACCGATCCGTCCTGGCTCCAATATCTTCGTCCAACCCAAGAGGGGGCTAGACATCCATCATCCGACGGCTGAAGAAGTCCAGAAGAGGGTCCAAAGTCTTCATCCTATCCAGGAAGAAGAGTAGATCCGGACCGGCAACCATCTTCTTCCAAGCGGCATCTTCTATCTTCATCCGATGAGGACCGGCTCCATCTTGAAGACCTCCAACGCGGACCCATCTTCTTCCGACGACGACTTCCCGACGAATGACGGTTCCTTTAAGGGACGTCATCCAAGATGGCGTCCCTCGAATTCCGATTGGCTGATAGGATTCTATCAGCCAATCGGAATTAAGGTAGGAATATTCAGCCAATCGTATTGAACTTGATTCTGATTGGCTGATTCCATCAGCCAATCAGAATATTCCTACCTTAATTCCGATTGGCTGATAGAATCCTATCAGCAAATCGGAATTCGAGGGACGCCATCTTGGATGACGTCATTTAAAGGAACCGTCATTCGTTGTCTAGTCGTCGGTTGAAGAGGATGTTCCGCGTCGGCTTGGAAGAAGATGGTTCCGCTCCGCTCCAGAAGAAAGAAGATTGAAGATGCGGCTTGATAGAAGACTTCATCCAGATGATGGACTTCCGACTTCAGCCCGAGGATGGATTTCTTCAGTCGCCGCTTGGATCCAGACTTGGGCTTGGGCTTGGATCAACACTTCCGAGGCTTGGATCAAGACTTCCGAGGACGGATCGGTGAACCTGGCAGGGTGAAGATAAGGTAGGAAGATCTTCAGGGGCTTAGTGTTAGGTTTATTTAAGGGGGGTTTGGATTAGATTAGGGGTATGTGGGTGGTGGGTTGTAATGTTGGGGGGGGGTATTGTATGTTTTTTTTTTACAGGCAAAAGAGCTGAATTCTTTGGGGCATGCCGCGCAAAGGGCCCTGTTCAGGGCTGGTAAGGTAAAAGAGCTTTGAACTTTTGTAATTTAGAATAGGGTAGGGCATTTATTTTGGGGGGCTTTGTTATTTTATTAGGGGGCTTAGAGTAGGTGTAATTAGTTTAAAATTGTTGTAATATTTTTCTAATGTTTGTAAATATTTTTTTATTTTTTGTAACAGTTCTTTTTTATTTTTTGTACTTTAGTTAGTTTATTTCATTGTATTTATTTGTAGATATTGTATTTAAATAATTTATTGATAGTCTAGTGTTAGGTTTAATTGTAACTTAGGTTAGGATTTATTTTACAGGTAATTTGTAATTATTTTAACTATTTTAGCTATTAAATAGTTCTTAACTATTTAATAGCTATTGTACCTGGTTAAAATAAATACAAAGTTACCTGTAAAATAAATATAAATCCTAAAATAGCTATAATATAAATATAATTTATATTGTAGCTATATTAGGGTTTATTTTACAGGTAAGTATTTAGCTTTAAATAGGAATAATTTATTTAATAAGAGTTAATTAATTTCGTTAGATTTAAATTATATTTAACTTAGGGGGGTGTTAGTGTTAGGGTTAGACTTTGACTTAGCTTTAGGGGTTAATCCATTTATTAGAATAGCGGTGAGCTCCAGTCGGCAGATTAGGGGTTAATGTTTGAAGTTAGGTGTCGGCGATGTTAGGGAGGGCAGATTAGGGGTTAATACTATTTATTATAGGGTTAGTGAGGCGGATTAGGGGTTAATAACTTTATTATAATAGCGGTGCGGTCCGGTCGGCAGATTAGGGGTTAATAAGTGTAGGCAGGTGGAGGCGACGTTGTGGGGGGCATAATATAGGGGTCGGCGGTGTTAGGGACAGCAGATTAGGGGTACATAGGGATAATGTAAGTAGCGGCGGTTTACGGAGCGGCAGATTAGGGGTTAATAATGATATGCACGGGTCAGCGATAGCGGGGGCGGCAGAATAGGGGTTAATAAGTGTAAGGTTAGGGGTGTTTAGACTCGGGGTACATGTTAGAGTGTTAGGTGCAGACGTAGGAAGTGTTTCCCCATAGGAAACAATGGGGCTGCGTTAGGAGCTGAATGCGGCTTTTTTGCAGGTGTTAGGTTTTTTTTCAGC
This sequence comes from Bombina bombina, assembly GCF_027579735.1. Taxonomy (NCBI): domain Eukaryota; kingdom Metazoa; phylum Chordata; class Amphibia; order Anura; family Bombinatoridae; genus Bombina; species Bombina bombina. Next base: position 227,504,566 of record NC_069499.1, read on the forward strand.
TCAAACAGCCCCATTGTTTCCTATGGGGGAATCGTGCACGAGCACGTTTTTGAGGCTGGCCGCGTCCGTAAGCAACTCGGGTATCGAGAGTTGAAGTTGCGTTAAATATGCTCTACGCTCCTTTTTTTGAGCCTAACGCAGCCTTTCTTTGGACTCTCAATACCAGAGTTATTTTAAAGGTGCGGCCAGAAAAAAGCCAGCGTTAGATACGCGGGTCGTTACCGACAAAACTCTAAATCTAGCCGTAATTTTGTTACTTTGGTTCCAAAGTTCTTCCTATTGCTGCTATTGTGTTATTGTGAAGAAAACTTTGAGGCCCATTCATCAAGCTCCGTATGGAGCTTGTGGGCCCGTGTTTCTGGCGAGTCTGAAGACTCACCAAAAACAGCAGTTATGAAGCAGCGGTCTAAAGACCGCTGCTCCATAGCCCTGTCCGCCTGCTCTGAGCAAGCGGACAGGAATCGCCTAATTCAACCCGATCGAGTTGATTGATACCTTCCTGCTGGCTGATTGGCCGCGAGTCTGCAGGGGGCGGCGTTGCACCAGCAGCTCTTGTGAGCTGCTGGTGCAATGCTGAATACGGAGAGCGTATTGGTCTCCGCATTCAGCGAGGTCTTGCGGACCTGATCTGCACTGTCGGATCAGGTCCGCAAGACCTTTGATACATAGGCCTCCATGTCTTGCATTTCTTTCTGTTAATGCTGCATACATTTAGTTTCACTATACTTTGGAAAACAAAATTATTTTATCCCAAATTTGATTACTCCGAGGTTATCCTCTTGCTTACTTGTACGTTCTGGCTCATCCTCATTATCTAAACTATGCACAGGTTCCTTCAGATGGCATCCAAATGGGAAACAGTCTATAGACAACAACAGGTGAAGATAATGGGTTGGATTACAAGTGGAGCACAAAGGTTTGTGCCGGAGCGATAAGGGGTATATCACGAGGGTTTGCGCTCATAGGGCTAACTGCTCGTATTACGAGTTGAAAGTAAAAGCGATCGTGTGAGCGCAATCACAACTTACACTAGAATCATTACCGCAACTTCAGAGCTCTGGTTAATTGTTTTGTGAAACATAAAAATTGCACAAAACACATCAAAAATACATTACAAAGTATAGTTACACTCATAATAACACTATCTAATAAAAAAATGATTAAAAAAAAATTGCACACAAAAGTTATAAAGGCTCAAAGATAGGAGGTCTCAGGTGTTAGAAAAAACAAACAAAAAGCAGGCAAAGGGATTTAACATTGAGATACACACATATACATGTCTAAGATGTATATATATACATTGTATATATATATATATATATATATATATATATATACACACACACAGTATATGAGTCTGTATATGTGTACATATGTATTTATTTATGTATTTACAGACATATATACACATATAAATACATAAATACATATGCACACATATATATAAGTGCATTGGAGCCATTTGCTGTTAAGTAGATACAAACATAAAAAAACATAATTATGCAATATTCATTTTTAATGAAGTGTTATAGTGTGTATTTACTGTAAATATAATACTTTCCAATGTTCTATACATACCAGAATAAGTATTTCTGAATCGATATTCATATATATGTATCTGTATATATCTATACCTATATATAGTCATCAATATATATATATATATATATATATATATATATATATATATATATAGGTATAAATACATATTGTACCAAAATACCATCAGTTAAATGTAGAAATAGTTATTTATGAATAAATAGAACATATTCTGTTATGTAAAGACTATTGGATTATTAAATAATCATATTTTCATGTTTAATGCAACTGAGAATATGCGATCGTGTTTGCGCGAGAGTGGGGTGGTAGTTTTTTTTTTTCTCTATTGACTTCTATGGGGAATAGACGAACACAATATTCTTTTAACTCTTAATACAAGCGTACCTGAAGAGCCCAAAAATCTTAATTTCTCGGGCAATTAACCCTAACGCAGGAATGTTAATTTGCACTTCACTCGTAATCTAGCCCAATATTGGCAAACCTCTAGTAAAAGTACTATAAAGCACAAACACAGACATTTACACACATATATATATATATATATATATATATATATATACATACATATAGATTACATACACACGTATGCAACAAAGGTGAGTAGACCCCTGTGCAATATCACTTAAATGTCAAATGACTGAAAATTGTATCACCTTACAGTAATAGCATTACTTCTAAGTTAAACAGTAGGGTATTTACTCCTAAGTAAAATTAAAAACTGTTTACATGTTAAAAATACAAGCCCCATAGTGGATATTGTTTCTGTTTTCAACATAGTCTTTTTCAATTATTTGTTTTTGATTTTACATAAGAATAAATACTCTACTTGTCAAATTAAAAATAATGCAATTGAGGGGCAATACAATTTTTAATCATTTGACATTTAAGTGATATTGCACAGGGGAGTTCTTACTTTGTGTGTGTATATATATTTCCTTCTTAAAATAAGGAGAGTCCACGGCTTTATTCCTTACTGTTGGGAAATACTAAACCTGACCACCAGGAGGAGGCAAAGACACCCCAGTCAAAGGCTTAAATACCTCTCCCACTTCCCCTATCCCTCAGTCATTCTTTGCCTTTCGTCACAGGAGGATGGCAGAGAAGTGTCGGAAAAATTTGGAGTTGTTCCTCAGGAGGGATATATGCCTTTCGATATGGAATGGGAGTTTTAAGTAGTCTTGTCAGCATCTCAGTGAGAGCATTGACAAAAGTTAGAGTCTGGAGATGCAGGGAGAGTCTTTCTGCGAAACCATCCAGACTGCCCCTGCTAATAGCTCCTTAAGCAACCAGTGTTGACAAGTTTCACTGTCTGCTTTCTACACTCAAGTCCATATCAGAAGCAATGCTACAAGACTGTCACACTTGAGAGGCTGTGTTTCTGTTCCACAGCACGGATTCTGGTAAGATCGTTTCAATTTTTACTTATGTTGAATTTTATGCTGCTTTATGTGTGAGATTTATTTTTGGGCTCATAGACTGTTGTTATGTGGAAACGGAACATACAGGTGTTTACATGCACTTTGAACGCTGCACAGCTTGTAGCTTGGCACACTTTTTCTCATAGCAGGAGCAGTCCTGCCTTGTGCACCACATGACCGGGTGTGGTCACACTTTCGTTTTCTCTTACCTGACCGAGCTAGCTGTCGGAGAGGTCGCTTCTTCTCTGGTTGCCTGGGTCTAGGAGGTGGTGAGTGCCCTAGTCATTGGGGGTATAAAGGTGCTGTTTTTGTGAGAAATAAAAAGTTAATTTAATTGTATCCTACTGTTGTTAGCGCAAGTTATGGAGGATCCGGATATGCTTGAGGGTACTCCCTCTATTCTTAATAGTAATACCTGTCTATATTGTGAGGAGGCCTTGGTGTGCCTGCCCTCTCAACTATGTTCCATATGCATCAACAAGGTTATTATGTCTAAGAAGGTTAACCCCTTTAGTACTGCTAAGCCGTCCACCTCTGAGGACTCGTCCTCTTGTGAGATGCATACCCATGAGTCATCTCCATTGTCACATGCAGCTTCCCTTAGCACACCTGATCCTCCGCCTGGAGGGAGCCTTTTACTATAAGAGGCCCTTAGTGCTTTACCTCGCCCTGCAAAGCGCAAGCGAAAGGTTAATCATAGCTCTCCGGTCCAGGGGACATCCAGTGATTACTTGATTTGTTTGCCTTTCAAGTACCCCAGGATGGGTCACACTCTGAGTCTTCAAAGAGTGAATTTTCTGTATCGGAGTCTGCTACCTCTAAGCCTCCGGTTATGGAGGAGCCAGCCTTTAGATTTAAAATTGAACACTTACGTTTTCTTCTAAAGGAGGTTCTGTCGACATTAGAGGTTCCAGAGGCCGAGTTGCCTGATGAACCTTTGATCCCTAAATTAGACAGAGTGTACGAGGACAGGGTAGCGCCGCTAACTTTTCCTGTACCTGTAAAAATGGCGAACATTATTAAAGGGACAGTCAACACCAGAATCTTTGTTGTTTAAAAAGATAGATAATCCCTTTATTACCCATTCCCCAGTTTTGCAAAACCAACACTGTTATATTAATACACTTTTTATTTCTGTGACTAACTTGTATCTAAGCATCTTGTGACCGCCCCTAATCACCTGACTTTTAGTTATTATCTATTGACTTGCATTTTAGCCAATTAGTGCAGTGTCTGCCACTAGCCACGGGCGTGATCACAATGCCATCTATATGGCCTACATGAGCTTGCTCTCCCCTGCTGTGAAAAGTAAATAAAATAGAGGCAGTCTTCAAGGGCTTAGAAATTACCATATGCACCTTCCTAGGTTTGCTTTCAACTAGAATACCAAGTGAACAAAGCAAAATTGTTGATAAAAGTAAATTGGAAAGTTGTTTAAAATTACATTCCATATTTGAAAAATTAATGTTTTTTTTGGACTTGACTGTCCCTTTAAGAACAAATGGGATAGAATTGGATCTTCCCCTTCGCCTGCCTTTAACAAATTATTCCCGGACTCTCAGCTGGAGTTGTGGGGTTCTGTCCCTAAGGTGGATGGCGCTATCTCCACGTTAGCTAAGCGTACTACTAACCCTCTGGAGGATAGTTAGTCTTTCAGAGAGCTGATGGATAAGAAGATGGAAACTTTTCTCAGAAAAATGTTTCAACATATAGGATATTTATTTCAACCCGGCCGCGGCTGTTGCCTCGGTTGTTGCCTCGGTTGTTGGAGCTGCGGTCTACTGATGCGACTCCTTAGCGGATTTGATCGAGATGGAGGGCCCCCTTGATGTTATCCAAGAAAGAATTAAGGCTTTGAGAACTGCTAATTCTTTTATCTGTGATGCAAACATGCAGAAAATCTCTGGTTTCTCAGTGCAGACACGTCGGGCGCTCTGGCTGAAGTTCTGGTCTGCGGACATGACTTCTAAATCTAGACTACTTTCCCTCCCCTTTAAGGGAAACATATTGTCCAGGCCTGGACTCCATTATTTTCATGGTTACAGGGGGCAAGGGTGCCTTTCTACCGCAGGATAAAAATAACAAATCTAAGAGACAAGGATCTAATTTTTGTTTCTTTTGTTCTGTAAAGAACAAAAGCAGCCCTCCTCTAAGCCCGAGCAAACCAAGAGCACTTGGAAGCCGGCTCAATTCTGGAATAAATTAGAACAAGAAGGCCGCCAAGAACAAGTCGGCATGAAGGGACGGCCCCCGATCCAGAGCTGGATCGTGTAGGGGGCAGACTGACGCTGTTTTCAGACGCTTGGTACAGGGACGTGCAGGATCCATTGGTCCTGGAGGTCATAGATCAGGGATACAAGATAGGTTTCAAATCTCATCCACCCAAGGGCAGCTTTCTCCTCTCAAGCCTGTCTTTAAAACCAGAAAAGAGGGAAGCCTTTCTGGGGTGTGTGTGGGATCTGTCTTCCTTAAGGGTCATTGTCCCGGTTCCTATTGCAGAAAGAGGTTTGGGATACTACTCAAACCTGTTTATGGTCCCAAAGAAGGAGGGAACTTTCTGCCCAATTCTGGACCTAAAGTGCTTAAACAAGTTTCTAAATGTCCCCTCGTTTAAGATGGAGACAATCAGGTCCATTCTTCCTCTAGTTCAGGAAGGACAGTTCATGACCACTATAGATCTGAAGGATGCCTACCTTCATGTTCCAATCCACAGGGACCACTTCCAGTTCCTAAGGTTTGCGTTCCTGGATCAGCAGTTCCAGTTCATTGAACTTCCGTTTGGTCTAGCTACAGCCCCAATAATCTTTACAAAGGTTCTAGGGGCTCTCCTGGCCGTCATCAGAACCCAAGGTATAGCAGTAGCTCCCTACTTGGACGACATTCTAGTTCAAGTACCATCCTTTTGTCTAGTGGAGGACCATTCGGTATCTCTTCTCTCACTTCTTCACATGGATGGAAGATAAACTTAGAGAAGAGTTCTCTTATTCCAAGCACCAGGGTAGAATTCCTGGGTACTATAATAGATTAAATATCCATGAGGATATTTCTAACCGACCATAGACAGTGCAAGCTAGCTTCAGCATGTCTTGCCTTACGGACCTCCTTAAGGCCATCTATGGCTCAGTATATGGAGGTAATTGGTCTCATGGTGTCCAGCATGGACATAATTACCTTTGCCAGGTTCCGTCGTCTCAGATCAATACAGCTGTGTATGTTGAGACAGTGGAACGGCGATCATTTAGATCTGTCTAAACAGATTTCACTGGACAGCTGGTCGAAAGAATCACTTTCTTGGTGGCTTTGTCCAGAGGAAATCCTTTCTACGACCATCCTGGGAGATTGTGACTACGGACGCAAGCCTCTTAGGATGGGGAGCTGTTTGGGGTGCCAAGAAGGCACAGGGCCTGTGGTCTTAGGAGGAACGCTCCCTTCCGATCAACAGTCTGGAACCTCGAGCAATCTACAATGCTCTAAAGGTTTGGCCTCTTCTGGGTTCATCCTGGTTTATTATATTCCAATCAGACAATATAACCTTGGTGGCTTACATCAACCAACAAGGGGAAACAAGAAGCTCCCTAGCCATGAAGGAAGTATCTCGGATTCTGGCAGAGGCCCATGGCTGTTCGCTGTCAGTGATCCACATTCTGGGTGTGGACAACTGGGAATCAGATTTCCTCAGCAGACAATCCTTTTATCCGGGGGTATGGTCTCTCCATTCCAAAGCGTTTGCGGAGATATGCTACATGTAGGAGACACTGGAGATAGATCTCATGGCGTCTCGCCTCAATACCAAACTACCCAGATTTGGGTTGAGGTCCAGGGATCCTCAGGCGGAGCTAATAGATGCATTAGCGGTGCCTTGGAGGTTCAATCTGATCTACCTGTTTCTGCCATTACCACTCCTTCCTTGAGTAGTGGCCCGCATCAAGCAGGAGCAGGCGTCAGTAATACTGATTGCTCCATCGTGGCCGCGAAGGACGTGGTTCCTGGATCTAGTGAGGATGTCATCTTCTCCTCCATGGAAGTTACCGTGTCGCAGGGATCTGCTGGAACAAGGTCCTTTTGTTCATCAAAATCTAGATCCTCTGAGGCTGACTGCGTAGAGATTGAACGCTTAGTCCTTGCCACAAGAGGTTTTTCTGAGAGAGTTATTGATACTCTTATTCAAGCTCATAAGCCGGTTACTCGTCGCATCTATCATGAGGTGTGGAGAACATACTTATTCTGGTATGAGGAGCGTGGATTTCCTTGGCATAAAGTTACGGTTTCAGGATTCTGTTGTTTCTCCAGGATGGTCTGGAGAAGGGTCTTTCGGCCAGTTCCCTGAGGGGACAGATTTTGGTCTTGTCTGTTTTACTGCACAAGAGGGTCTCTGGGCTTCCAAATGTTCAGTCTTTTGTTAAGGCTCTGATTAGGATCAGACCTGTGTTCAGATCTTCGGCTCCCCTTGGAGTCTGAATCTGGTTCTTAAAGTTTTGCAACAGGCTACGTTTGAGCCTATGCATGAAATTGACATTAAGTTGTTGCCCTGGAAAGTTCTTTTTCTACTGGCTATTGCTTCGGAGAGCAGAGTTTCTGAAATTGCTGCCTTGCAATGTGAGCCTCCTTATCTGGTGTTCCATTCGTATAAGGCTGTCCTACGTACTAGGTTAGTGTTTCTCCCTAAAGTCGTGTCAGACCGCAACATCAATCAAGAGATTGTGGTCCCTTTTTTGTGTCCTAATCCTTCTTTTTTGAAGGAAAATTTACTTCATAATTTGGAATTGTTTTGTGCCTTGAAGTTTTATCTTCAAGCTACTAAGGATTTTCTGAGAAGTGTAAGGGTCAGAAGGTCTCTTTGACTTCCTTATCTTTTTGGTTGACGAGTCTTATCTGCTTAGCTTATGAAACAGTGGGACATAGACCTCCTCAGAGAATTATGGCTCATTCTACTAGAGCAGTGGCTTCCTCTTGGGCCTTTAAGAACGAGGCCTCTATGGATCAGATTTGTAAGGCGGCTACCTGGTCCTCCTTACACACTTTTTCTAAATTTTACAAGTTTGATGTTTTTGCTTCAGCTGAAGCAGCCTTCGGGAGAAAGGTTTTGCAGGCTGTGGTGCCCTCAGATTAGGGTCCGCCTCTAATTTTGTCTCTCCCGTTATCATTCAGTGTCCTGTAGAGCTTGGTATAAGTTTCCCAACAGCAAGGAATGAAGCCGTGGACTCACTCTCCTTATATTAAGAAGGAAAACATAAATTATGCTTACCAAATAATTTAATATTCTTCTGTATAAGGAGAGTTCACGGCTCCCGCCCGTGTTTCTCCGAGGGGCGGCCCCCTAAATTATGTTTTTCTTCTTGCACCTTTTATACCCTGATATTTCTCCTACTATTTCTTGTTCCCTCGGCAGAATGACTGGTTGATACGGAAAGTGGGAGAGGTATTTAAGCCTTTGGCTGGGGTGTCTTTGCCTCCTCCTGGTGGCCAGGTTCAGTATTTCCCAACAGTAAGGAATAAAGCCATTGACTCTCCTTATACAGAAGAAAATTAAATTATCTGGTATATATATGTATATATTGTAGTAGGTAGGCCAGAAACAGAGAAAAGGAGAGAAGAAAATGCACAGACAAGTATCAATTTAAATCTGAAACATATAATTGAAAACTTGCTCACCTATTTGTACCTCAAACATATGAGGTATGGATCGTACACGGAGGGGATATATATCAGTATCTGCGGTAAATATATTTTTCAAAAACCTGCATCAAAGTATGGTTTCATCAGCTTTCTGGAGTAGGATGACTTCCTTTTCTTAAATAACACACTTTTAATCCGTTTTAGTAAAAGAGTCGTTGCTTTATTAGACTAAAAACAAAAAATGTTAAACACGCTAGCACTCCTTCGTATAAGTAAAAAAAACCCATAATTTATGTAAGAACTTACCTGATAAATTAATTTCTTTCATAATGGCAAGAGTCCATGAGCTAGTGACATATGGGATATACAATCCTACCAGGAGAGGCAAAGTTTCCCAAACCTCAAAATGTCTATAAATACACCCCTCACCACACCCACAATTCAGTTTAACGAATAGCCAAGCAGTGGGGTGATAAAGAAAGGAGTAGAAAGCATCAACAAAGGAAATTTGGAAATAATTGTGCTTTATACAAAAAATCATAACCACCATAAAAAGGGTGGGCCTCATGGACTCTTGCCAATATGAAAGAAATGAATTTATCAGGTAAGTTCTTACATAAATTATGTTTTCTTCCACTCAAGAGTCACTAGAGAGGGAGGGAATAAAAATAAAAACAGTCAAATTCCGCTGAAAAAATTAATCCACCCCAAAAAATAAGTTTATTTTCATTTTTGAAAGAAAAAAACTTAAATCAAAAGCAGAAGAATCAAACTGAAACAGCTGCCTGAAGAACTTTTCTACCAAAAACTGCTTCCGAAGAAGCAAATACATCAAAACGGTAGAATTTAGTAAATGTATGCAAAGAGGACCAAGTCGCCGCTTTGCAAATCTGATCAACTGAAGCTTCATTCTTAAAAGCCCACGGAGTGGAGACTGATCTAGTAGAATGAGCTGTAATTCTCTGAGGCGGGGCCTGACCCGACTCCAAATAAGCTTGATGAATCAAAAGTTTCAACCAAGAAGCCAAGGAAATAGCAGAAGCCTTCTGACCTTTCCTAGGACCAGAAAATAAAACAAATAGACTAGAAGTCTTCCTGAAATCTTTAGTTGCTTCCACATAATATTTCAAAGCTCTTACCACATCCAAAGAATGTAAGGATCTCTCCAAAGAATTCTTAGGATTAGGACATAAGGAAGGGACAACAATTTCTCTACTAATTTTGTTAGAATTCACAACCTTAGGTAAAAATTGAAAAGAAGTCCGCAAAACTGCCTTATCCTGATGAAAAATCAGAAAAGGAGACTCACAAGAAAGAGCAGATAGCTCAGAAACTCTTCTAGCAGAAGAGATAGCCAAAAGGAACAACACTTTCCAAGAAAGTAGTTTAATGTCCAAAGAATGCATAGGCTCAAATGGAAGAGAATGTAAAGCCTTCAGAACCAAATTAAGACTCCAAGGAGGAGAAATTGATTTAATGACAGGCTTAATACGAACTAAAGCTTGTACAAAACAGTGAATATCAGGAAGTATAGCAATCTTTCTGTGAAATAAAACAAAGAGCGGAGATTTGTCCTTTCAAGGAACTTGCAGACAAACCCTTATCCAAACCATCCTGAAGGAACTGTAAAATTCTAGGAATTCTAAAAGAATGCCAGGAGAATTTATGAGAAGAACACCATGAAATGTAAGTCTTCCAAACTCTATAATAAATCTTCCTAGAGACGGATTTACGAGCTTGTAACATAGTATTAATCACTGAGTCAGAGAAACCTCTATGACTTAGAACTAAGCGTTCAATTTCCATACCTTCAAATTTAATGATTTGAGATCCTGATGGAAAAACGGACCTTGAGATAGTAGGTCTGGCCGTAACGGAAGTGGCCAAGGCGGGCAACTGGACATCCGAACCAGATCTGCATACCAAAACCTGTGTGGCCATGCTGGAGCCACCAGCAACACAAGACTGCTCCATGATGATTTTGGAGATCACTCTTGGAAGGAGAACTAGAGGCGGGAAGATGTAAGCAGGATGATAACACCAAGGAAGCGTCAGTGCATCCACTGCTTCCGCCTGAACATCCCTGGACCTGGACAGGTATCTGGGAAGTTTCTTGTTTAGATGAGAGGCCATGAGATCTATCTCTGGAAGACCCCACATCTGAACAATCCGAGAAAACACATCTGGATGGAGAGACCACTCCCCTGGATGTAAAGTCTGGCGGCTGAGATAATCCGCCTCCCAATTGTCTACACCTGGGATATGCACTGCAGAGATTAGACAGGAGCTGGATTCCACCCAAGCAAGTATCCGAGATACTTCTTTCATAGCTTGGGGACTGTGAGTCCCACCCTGATGATAGACATAAGCCACAGTTGTGATATTGTCTGTCTGAAAACAAATGAACGGTTCTCTCTTTAGCAGAGGCCAGAACTGAAGAGCCCTGAAAATATTTATTGGTAATCTCGCCTCTTGAGATTTCCAAACCCCTTGTGCTGTCAGAGATCCCCAAACGTTTAGCAAGAGTAGAAATAGCCCCATCAACTTTGGGGATTTTTCCCAAAACTCTATAGATTTTGCTGGTAAAGGATACAATTTTTTAAACCTTGAAGAAGGAATAAAAGAAGTACCTGGCTTATTCCATTCCCTAGAAATCATATCAGAAATAGCCTCAGGAATAGGAAAAACCCCTGGGGAAACCACAGGAGGTTTAAAAACAGCATTTAAACGTTTATTAGACTGAACGTCAATAGGACTGGTTACCTCAATATCCAAAGTAATTAACACTTCTTTTAATAAAGAACGCATATACTCTATTTTAAATAAATAAGTAGATTTGTCAGTGTCAATGTCTGAGGAAGGATCTTCTGAATCAGATAGATCCTCATCAGAAGAGGATAAATTATTATGTTGTTGGTCATTTGAAATTTCATCAGCTAAATGTGAAGTTTTAAAAGACCTTTTACGTTTATTAGAAGGTGAAAATGCAGACAAAGCCTTCAAAATAGAATCAGAAACACATTCTTTAAAATTTACAGGTATATCATGCACATTAGAAGTTGAACGAACTGCAACTGGCAATGTACTATTACTGATGGAAACACTATCTGCATGTAAAAGTTTATCATGACAACTATTACAAATGACATTTGGTGAAATAATTTCTACACTTTTACAACAAATGCACTTAGCTTTGGTAGAACCGATGTCAGGCAGCAATGTTCCAGCAGAAACTTCTGAGACAGGATCAGATTGGGACATCTTGCTCAATGTAAGAGAAAAAAACAACATATAAAGCAAAATTATCTATTTCCTTATATGACAGTTTCAGGAATGGGGAAAAATGCAAAAGCATAGGCCTCTGATAGAGAAAAGAAAGAGGCAAACATCAATGGGGTATTGAAATAATGAACCGGAAATGACACACTTGCGTCACTAATGACGCCGCCGTGTGAAAGGTCTCGGCGTCACGTATGACGCCGGAAATGACGAAGTTGCGTCATAAATGTATTTTTTCGCGCCAAAAATATTTTCGTGCCAAGAATGACGCAATAAAGTTTAGCATTTGACGCACCCGCGGGCCTAATACCCGCAATAGCAAGAAGTAGTCAATTGAAAAAAAGACTAAACCCCAGGTAAGAAAAAATTTCTTAAAATGTTTAAATTCCCCAAATATGAAACTGACAGTCTGCTGAAGGAAATACATGAACCTGACTCAAGGCAAATATAAGTACAATACATATATTTAGAACTTTATATAAATGCATAAAGTGCTAAACCATAGCTGAGGTGTCTTAAGTAATAAAAAACATACTTACCAAAAGACACCCATCCACATATAGCAGATAGCCAAACCAGTACTAAAACAGTTATTAGTAGAGGTAATGGTAAATTGAGAGTATATCGTCGATCTGAAAAGGGAGGTAGGAGATGAATCTCTACGACCGATAACAGAGAACCTATGAAATAGACCCCCGTTAGGGAAATCATTGTATTCAAATAAGTGATACTCTCTTCGCGTCCCTCTGACATTCGCTGTACTCTGAGAGGAATCGGGCTTCAACAATGCTGAGAAGCGCATATCAACGTAGAAATCTTAGCACAAACTTACTTCACCACCTCCATAGGAGGCAAAGTTTGTAAAACTGAATTGTGTGTGTGGTGAGGGGTGTATTTATAGGCATTTTGAGGTTTGGGAAACTTTGCCCCTTCTGGTAGGATTGTATATCCCATATGTCACTAGCTCATGGACTCTTGCCAATTACATGAAAGAAAACCAGATTATACTTTGTAGTGTCCAGTTGTAAGTGTTTAGTGTCTTCATCAATAACACTCCTACTTGTGGGAGTAAAATAACCAGATTACACAGTGAGATGTCTGGTAGCAAAGTGTTTTAAATACCTCCCTTGCAAGTTGGAGAGTGAATGGAGTGAAGGTCTTTAACATACAGATACATAGATATACATGTCTAAATATGTATCCATGTGTGTATATATATATATATATATATATATATATATATATTTATTTATATCTGTACATATGTATTTACAGATAAATATAAGCATTTAAAAACATAAATACATACGTACACATATATAGACATATTTAGCAGTGCATTGGAGCCCTTTGCAGTTAAGTAGATGAAAACATGAAAAAAACATTTAGGCAATATTAATTTTTAATAAAGGTTTTAACTATGTATTTACTGTAAATATTTCACATTCCAATGTTCTGCACATAGCAGAATATGTTGTAAGTATTTTAAATAGATATTCCTATATATCTCTATATATATCTATACCTATATATAATCATAGGAAAAGCACTAATGGCATTACTAGTGGTGTAGTCAGGAATTCCCCAGTAACCTAAATTTCTTATTGAACTATTACATTTTTGTACACGAGTTATACATTTTGGGGTGGCGGTTCTGTGTACTGGGTAGAGAAAACTTTATTTAATCAGTCCTGGACTGAAGGTTTGTATACTTAGGGAGAACTCACATTCCTTATAGGCTATATTAAGTATAGAGCAATAAGATTGTGACAGATACACTGTTTAAAATATAACCTTTATTAAGGTGATAAAAAAATGTAAAACACACACTTAAAAACACAAATGAGTTAAAGCTGGTAAGTAAATCATGTGTTAATCATCAGTAAGCTTAACTAGGGTGATTTTGAAAAATACACAAAGCAATACAGACCTAGGCTGTGGATTTTAAACCATGGCCTGTAAATAAATGTGGTTCTAAGCAAGTCTGCTCGATAGTGAAATACACATGTGTGCAATAATTATGTTGCTAAATGGAGATAGAATATCTCATATCCCAAAACAGCAGAGTTAAGTAATAACCTTATTCTATTGGTTGCAAAGCTTATCTGTCTGCAATATCAAAATTAGGCTCTTTAAATGCCAACTGTTTAAATACATTTGGTTATATTCACTGCTATCATTGAAGAGACACATGTAATCATTAGAATATTATATGCTGCATTTGCTGGCTCCCTGCGCAACTGCTCTCATTTAAATAATGCTCAAGAGACTAGCTTAAAGGATTACTTTCTGTTATAATTTTTAAGCTAAACAACTAACATATTAAAGTTAATAAACATTAATTAAAACCTACTGACCTATATTTTCTCCAAAACGAAGTTTCATAACGTTCTAAAAGTTATATCTTTTATTCGCCGATGATGTCACGTTATCCTGCCCACTATTTTCAGCACTGCATGTTCAAAATACTTAAACCAATAACTTTGTGTTTAAAGCGCCATTTTGAAACCTAGGTATTGTAAACGGATTGGTGCAAAGCAAAGGATACCCACGGAGTGGGTTTGGAAAACAATTAAATTTGCAGACAAGATTTCTGATATACGGTAGAGATATATTAATGAAATGCTATTGATAAAAAGCCTATTTGGGGTAGTTAGTTAGTAACAGGCATAGAAAATATTTACTTACAGTGGCCCTTTAATCACCTCTGCTTACAAACAGGGACGTCTATATATACAGTATATATATATATATATATATATATATATATATATATATATATATATATAAAGCGCTACACACTCCAACACACCTAGTTAACAGTTGGGCATGCGCATACATTCGCAGCGTGTCCTCTTAGAATATTATTATCAATGTTGGTTTGTGTTTAGCAGATTTACCAGCAGCTCATTGCACATTAAAATCTACACAGATTCCCTCCTGTCCAGACATGTTTCGCCACTGACTGGCTTTCTCAAAGGGTGAGGGCACGGCGTTTCCTATGAGTTTTTATGGGCCAGCTGACTCCGCTTATTATGACCTTTTGACCAATCCAAATGAATCTCACTTTAGCCACTCCCAGTCTGGATGTCATTACCAATTCTTGTTACATGACCCCCATATTGGATATACAGTATTTTTACTACATTGTTGCAATTGCTTATCCTTTAATTTGAATGAATGCTTATTTATGAAGACTTATATTCTCGTTATTTATAAGATCAATATCAGTTCTACATGGGACTTATTTTAATAATGGTCATTATGTTAATACTAACTTTGTTTACATTTTATTATGTTGAAAGATGATGTACTTATATTTTAAGTATCGTGAAATTTGTGTAACTTCTAACAAATCTTAACTATTTTTAATAGTGGGTTCCGTGATTAAAAATAAATTTGTGTTCCTTACCGGATATTAATGTGAACATTGCGATCATGATTTCAATACTTCCTAATTCATATAATATTAGGTAGTATGGGGATATTGGATCCCTATTATTGGGAATACTCTTAATAGGGTACGTAATGTACAGTGTAAGTATATCTTTAAGCTAATCGTGCAGTGCACTTAGCGCATCTATTATAAGCATTCCATCTTCAAACTGACTCACTATTGTGTCCAATATATATTGTGCCCAAATATACATTCACCTAGATTACGAGTTTTGCGTTAAGAGGGATGCAGTGCTAACAAGCAGTTTATGCTCACTGCTCACTTGCAGACAGCGCTGGTATTACAGGTTTTTATAAACCCGGCGTTAACCGCAAAAAAGTGAGCGAAGAGCAAAATTTTGCTCCACATCTCACCTCAATACCAGCGCTGCTTGCGTTAGCGGTGAGCTGGCTAAACGTGCTCGTGCACAATTTCCCCATAGGAATCAATGGGGGAGAGCCGGCTGAAAAATAAACCCACCTGCAAAAAAAGCAGCGTAAAGCTCCTAACGCAGCCCCATTAATTCCTATGGGGAAAATACATTTATGTCTACACCTAACACTCTAACATGAACCCCGAGTCTAAACACCCCTAATCTTACACCTATTAACCCCTAATCTGCCACCCCAGACATCGCCGACACCTACATTATATTATTAACTCATAATCTGCCGCTCCGGAAACCGTCGCCACCTACATTATACTTATGAACCCCTAATCTGCTGCCCCCAACATCGCCAAACCCTACATTATATTTATTAACCCCTAATCTGCCGCCCCCAATGTCGCCGCAACCTAACTACATTTATTAACCCCTAATCTGCCGCCCACAACGTCGCCACCACTATAATAAAGTTATTAACCCCTAAACCTAAATCTAACCCTAACCCCCCCTAACTTAAATATAATTTAAATAAATGTAAATAAAATTACTACAATTAACTAAAGTATTCCTATCTAAAACTAAATACTTACCTATAAAATAAACCCTAAGATAGCTACAATATAACTAATAGTTACATTGTAGCTAGCTTAGGGTGTATTTTTTTACAGGCAAGTTTGTATTTATTTTAACTAGGTACAATAGTTATTAAATAGTTATTAACTATTTAATAACTACCTAGTTAAAATAAAGACAAATGTACCTGAAAAATACAACCTAACCTAAGTTACAATTACACCTAACACTACACTATAATATAATTAAATTAATTCACTAAACTAAATACAATTAATTACAATTAAATAAAATTATCTAAAGTACGAAAACAAACAAACACTAAATTACGGAAAATAATAAAATAATTACAAGATTTTTAAACTAATTACACCTACTCTAATCCCCCTAACAAAATAAAAAAGCCCCCCAAAATAAAAAAAGCCCTACCCTACACTAAATTACAAATAGCCCTTAAAAGGGCCTTTTGCGGGGCATTGCCCCAAAGTAATCAGCTTTTTTACCTGAAATAAAAAAGTATTAATACCCCCCCAACATTAAAACCCACCACCCACACAACCAACCCTACTCTAAAACCCACCTAATCCCCCCTTAAAAAAAAAAAACTAACACTACCAGGTACCAGGCTTGACAGGAGAGTGTCTACCGCTCAGTTTTGGTCAGAGTCGTAATACCGGCGCTATGCAAGTCCCATTGAAAATATAGGATACGCAATTGACGTAAGTGGATTTGTGGCATTTCTGAGTCTGGCCAAAAAAGTGAGCGGTGAGCCTGTCATTTTAAGACTCGTAATGCCAGCGGGCATTAAAAAGCAGCGTTGGGACCTCTCAACGCTGCTTTTTAACCCTAACGCAAGACTCGTAATCTAGGCGTATATTTCTTACTGTTATAATTATAGTGTTAACAAGTTTCTTTTAACCTGACTCTCCCCGTGCTTGTCATTATTTGTATACAGGTCAGGTAGTGTTTGTAGGTAGATCATACTAGTTTTTTTTAAAATATAGGGAGACTATGTCTGATTTTTCTATGTATCCTTGTCATCTCTAGTGATACATTATTTTTTATTTCATTTCAGTCTTCTTTATTTATGATATAATGGATTTATATTCTAAGCATTATTAGAATTTTGGATTTTAATACAATTACTTTATGTTTATGTTGTTGTCATCTATTTCTATTTATTGGGTATCATGTTTCTAAAATGTCTAATGTACACCATTGAGTGTCTGTGTGGTTATATTCTTATACTTTCTGATTACTTAGAGATAGGAAAAATAGTTATTGTTTTAATTTAGTCCATGGGGCTGGACTGAATTTAGCAGGTAGCAGGTAGATCCATCTGATTTAATTCTGCAGCAATATTTTCTCTATATCTCCTCCTCTTATTCCCAAGCTGATTTTTTGTAACCCACAACATTATAAACCATTAACTGTAGATTGATGGTACTTATAGAAATGATAAGCTACTGAGGTGACTGTTTTCTTTTTTTCTAGATCTTTGGCCGCATTTTTTATATTAAGCAGGTGTTTTTGTAATCTAGTCCGTAATTTACGTGACGTCATTCCTACATAGAGCTTTGGGCATTTGCACTGTAGTAAATAAATAACTCTTGTTGTGTTGCAATTTATAAATGACCGTATAGTATGTATTTTGTCAAATCTATCTTTGATTGATAAGTTTTTTTCCAGATGTTTACAGCTAATGCAAGATCCACAGGGGTATGACCCAAATGGTATATTTGTTTTTTATGTAGTTTTCTTTTTTTCTAACTTAATGGCTTGAGCTTACTAGATCTTTTAGATTTGTAGTTAGTCTGTAGCTTACTTCAATCTTTGGTCCTATTAACTCCTTGGATCTTTGGTCCGACTGTAGTAAGTACCAATATTTTTGGACTATTTTAAGGACGTCTTGGCTCTGTGAGTTATATGTCAACACCAATCTTGTTTTTTCCATCCTGATTGCGAGATCTTGGTTTTAATGACTCTTGTCTTTTGATATGTTTGGCTCTTCTTTTGGCTTTTTTAATAGATGCATTGCTGTAGCCTCTCTGGCTAAGTCTGTTTTCTAATTCTCTTGCTCTTAATTGGTATAATTCATCTTCTCAGCAATTTCTTTTAGTCCTATTGGTAGGGATTTGATGATGCTGGGTGAGTGAGCACTGGTACTAAACAGAATTGTGTTAGTGGCTGTGTCCTTTCTAAATAGGTCAGTGCCTATAGTTCCATCCTCTTTCTTAGATACTTTCAGATCAAGAAATTATATCTCAGTTTAACTTATCTGATATGTTAATTTTATGTTTAAATTGCTGTTATTCAGCATTTTTAAAAAGGATTCCAATTCTTGTTTTGTGCCTTCCCATATGAACAAGATATCATCAATGTACCTTAGCCATAGTGGGATATGGTTAGTGTATTCTTCGTTGGTATCTGTGAAGACTGTGTTTTTCTCCCACCAGCCTAAGAATAGATTTGCATATGTCCGTGCACACGCTGTGCCCTTCGCCAATACACACTACCTGATAATGTCCCCAACCTGATACTCTTCTATATAGAAAAAAACATAGATTATGCTTACCAGATAATTTCCTTTCCTTCTGTACATGGAGAGTCTACAGCTGCATTCCTTACTTGTGGGAAATACTGAACCTGGCCACCAGGAGGAAGCAAAGACACCCCAAATAAAAACACAGTTAGTGTGGTTGCGCCTATGATGTTGAAACCAAAGTCTGAAAGTGGATAACACTAGGGTCAATGCTTAAAATAACTTAGTTTAACTGAACTTAAAAAATGATATACAGTAGCAAAATAATACGAATAAGAAAAATCAGGCAAGCTAATGAAAAATAAAGTTTTACTAGTTAAAAAATATGTTATGCATATAAATCAATGAATAATAATAATATGTTACACATACAGTGGGGCAAAAAAGTATTTAGTCAGCCACCAATTGTGCAAGTTCTCCCACTTAAGAAGATGAGCGAGGCCTGTAATTTTCATCATAGGTATACCTCAACTATGAGAGACAAAATGTGGAAACAAATCCAGACAATCACATTGTCTGATTTGGAAATAATTTATTTGCAAATTATGGTGGAAAATAAGTATTTGGTCAATATCAAAAGTTCATCTCAATACTTTGTTATATATCCTTTGTTGGCAAAGACAGAGGTCAAACATTTTCTGTAAGTCTTCACAAGGTTGTCACACAGGTTGCTGGTATGTTGGCCCATTCCTGCATGCAGATCTCCTCTAGAGCAGTGATATTTTGGGGCTGTCGCTGGGCAACACGGACTTTCAACTCCCTCCAAAGGAATTTTATGGGGTTGAGATCTGGAGACTGGCTAGGCCACTCCAGGACCTTGAAATGCTTCTTACGAAGCCACTCCTTCGTTGCCCGGGCGGTGTGTTTGGGATCATTGTCATGCTGAAAGACCCAGCCACGTTTCATCTTCAATGCCCTTGCTGATGGAAGTATGTTTTCACTCAAAATCTCACGATACATGGCCCCATTCATTCTTTCATGTACACGGATCAGTCGTCCTGTTCCCTTTGCAGAGAAACAGCCCCAAAGCATGATGTTGCCACCCCCATGCTTCACAGTAGGTATGGTGTTCTTTGGTTGCAACTCAGCATTCTCTCTCCTCCAAACACGACAAGTTGTATTTCTACCAAACAGTTCTACTTTGGTTTCATCTGACCATATGACATTCTCCCAATCCGCTTCTGGATCATCCAAATGCTCTCTAGCATACTTCAGACGGGCCCGGACATGTACTTGCTTAAGCAGGGGGACACGTCTGGCACTGCAGGATCTGAGTCCCTGGCGGCGTAATGTGTGTTACTGATGGTAGCCTTTGTTACGTTGGTCCCAGATCTCTGCAGGTCATTCACTAGGTCCCCCCGTGTGGTTCTGGGATGTTTGCTCACCGTTCTTGTGATCATTTTGACCCCACAGGGTGAGATCTTGCGTGGAGCCCCAGATCGAGGGAGATTATCAGTGGTCTTGTATGTCTTCCATTTTCTAATTATTGCTCCCACAGTTGATTTCTTCACACCAAGCTGCTTGCCTATTGCAGATTCAGTCTTCCCAGCCTGGTGCAGGTCTACAATTTTGTTTCTGGTGTCCTTTGACAGATCTTTGGTCTTCACCATAGTTGAGTTTGGAGTGTGCCTGTTAGAGGTTGTGGACAGGTGTCTTTTATACTGATAACAAGTTCAAACAGGTGCCATTAATACAGGTAATGAGTGGAGGACAGAGGAGCCTCTTAAAGAAGATGATACAGGTCTGTGAGAGACAGAAATCTTGCTTGTTTGTAGGTGACCAAATACTTATTTTCCATCATAATATGCAAATAAATTATTTCCAAATCAGACAATGTTATTGTCTGGATTTGTTTCCACATTTTGTCTCTCATAGTTAAGGTATACCTATGATGAAAATTGCACAATTGGTGGCTGAATACTTTTTTGCCCCACTGTACAACTAATAATAATATCTTAAGTCATAAAGCTATATCTGTGGCTAAAATGTATCTCTAAAAAGTTGCATGAAAACCTCCTGATAATTGCCTGATACATATTCAGCAACCTCCAGATTACATGCACATTCCTATGTGACTGGCCAGTCATAAACATAAAATACTAATGAGCTAAATGGTCTAATAGGAGACTGAGTGTATATCTAATCGGTATCTATTGATAGTTAAAAATAATGATGCTTAGAAAGTCTATTTGATGCTTTAAAAATAAAATTAATTAATTGGTCACAAAGATGGACATTTTTTAAAAGGATACTTAAAAGTACCAATAAATATATCACAGTTTGAGACTTTGAATAAAAGATATAAAAATATAGTAAAAAAATAGTCCGTTAGTTAATTTGTAGATATATCCGTTGTTTCAGATATGGTATTATGTGTTTGAATGTTGTATAACAAATTATGAGAATGTCCTTAAATTGAATATCCAATATTTAAAGATTTGCTAGCAAATATCGGTAAATGACTTTTCAGTTGTGATCATTTGCTAAAAGATCTTACGGCTAAACTGGGGAGTGGAGATCTAGCAGCAAAAAGCTTAAATACCTCCCCTACTTCCCTCATCCCCCAGTCATTCTGCAGAGGGAACAAGGAACAGTAGGAGAAACATCAGGGTGAAAAAGGTGCCAGAAGAATAAAATAAAATTTAGGGCCGCCCATCGGAGAACACGGGCGGGAGCTGTGGACTCTCCCTGTACAGAAGGAAAGGAAATTATCTGGTAAGCATAATTTATTTTTTCTTTCTTAATACAGGGAGAGTCCACAGCTGCATTCCTTACTTGTGGGAAATTATACCCAAGCTCCAGAGGACAATGAATACCAACGGGAGGTTAAAAAAAGAGAGGCGGCCCCTACTCTGAGGGCACCACAGCCTGAAAAACCTTTCTTCTGAAGGCTGCTTCAGCGGAAGCAAAAACAACAAACTTGCAAAATTTAGAAAAAGTATGTAAGGAGGACCAGGTGGTTGCCTTACAAATCTGATCCATACAGGCCTCATTTTTGAAGGCCTAAGAGGAAGCTACTGCTCTAGTAGAATGAGCCGTAATCCTCTAAGGAGGCTTAAGACCCGCTGACTCATATGCTAAGCGGATGATATTCCTCAACCAAAAAGATAAGGAAGTTGAAGAGGCCCTCTGACCCCAACTCTTACCAGAATAGATAACAAACAGAGAAGAAGTTTGCATAAATTCCTTCGTAGCTTGAAGCTGGAATCTTCAAGGCATGAACCACATCCAGATTATGCAGTAAACGTTCCTTCGATGAAGAAGGATTTAGGACATAAGAAATGAACCACAATTTCTTGATTTATGTTGCGATTTGATACATCCATAGGAAGAAATCCTAACTGGTTCTTAGAACAGCCTTATCAGCATGAAACACCAGATAAGGAGGGTTGCATTGTATGGCAGCAATCTCAGAGACTGCGCACAAAAGCAATAGCTAGTAGAAAAAGACCTTCCAAGACAAACAACCGAATGTCAACCTCATGCATAGGCTCAAACGGAGCCCGATGCAAAACTTTAAGAACAAGATTTAAACTCCAAGGAGGAGCATTAGAACTAAACACCGGCCTGATCCTAGTCAGAACCTTAACAAAAGACTGTACATCAGGAAGCTCAGCAAGCCTCTTGTGCAGTAAAAACAGACAGTGCTGACATCTTCCCCTTCAAGGAACTAGCTGAGAGGCCCTTCTCCAGTCCATCCTGGAGAAAAGAAAGAATCCTGGCAACCTTTACCTTGTGCCAGGACAAACCACGCTCTACACACCAGAAAATGTAGGTCCTCCACACCTTATGATAGATGCGACAAGTAACCAGCTTACAAGCTTGAAAGAAAATATTAATAGCACTCTCAGAAAACCCTCTCTTGGCTAAGACTAAGCGTTCAATCTCCACACAGTCAGCCTCAGAGAATCTAGATTTTGATGAAGAAAGGGGCCTTGTTCCAGCAGATCCCTGCAACTAGGTAACCTCCAAGGAGGAGAGATGACATCCCCTAGATCCGCAAACCATATCCTTTGCTGCCACGATGGAGCAATCAGTATCACTGACGCCTGCTCCTGTATGATTCGAGCCATCACTCAAGGAAGAAGTGGTAATGGCAGGAAAAGAGAAATTGGATTGAACCTCTACATCTATTAGCTCCGCCTGAGGCTCCCTGTACCTCGACCCATATCTGGGTAGCTTGGTATTGAGACGGGATGCCATGAGATCTATCTCCGGCGTTCCCAAACTGACGGAATGTGGATCGCTGACAGCGAATAGTTGTGGGTTTCCGCCCCCACTCCAGAATCCGAGATACTTCCCTCATTGCTAGGGAGCTTCTCGCTCCCCCCGATGGGGATTATATTGAGGATATATTGCTTGATTGGAATTAGATAAATTGGGATGAACCCCATAGGGGCCAAGCCTTCAGAGCATTGAATATTGCCCAAAGGTCTAGAATGTTGAACGGGAGGGAGCTCTCCCCCTGTATCCACAGGCCCTACGCCTTCTTGGCACCCCAAGCAGCTCCCCATCATGACAGACTTGCGTCCGTAGTCACAGTCACCCAGGATGGTCTTAAAAAGGATGTCCCTCGGGTCATTCGGATAGAGCCACCAAGAGAACAATTCTCTTGACCGGTTGTCCAGAGAAACTGTTGAGACAGATCCAAATGATAGCTTTTCCACTGCCTCAGCTTGCACAGTCACAACGGCCTGAGGTGGAACCTGGCAAAGAACATGATGCCCATGCTGGACACCATGATACCAATCACCTCCATACACTGAGCCACAGATGGGCTTAAGGAGGTCTGGAGGACAAGACATGTTGAAGCTAGCTTGTAACTTCTCTGGTCTGTTAGCAAAATTCTCATGTCTATGGAATCTGTTACCATGCCCAGGAATTCCACCCTGGTGCTTGAAATAAGAGAACTCCATTCTCTATCTATTTTCCCTCCGTGGGATTGAAAAAGACAGAGGAGAGATTCCGAATAGTCTTGTGCAAGATGAAACGAGGGTGCTTGTACCAGATATCATCTAAGTAGGGAGCTACTGCTACACCCCAGGTTCTGGCGACTGCTAGAAGAGCCCCTGGAACCTTTGTAAAAAATCATGGAGCAGTATCTGGACCAAACGGAAGTGCAATGAACTGGAAGTGCTGGTCCAGGAACGCAAACCTGAGGAACTGGAAGTGTTCCCTGTGGATTGAAAGGAGTAGTGCCTCCTTCAGAACGATAGTGGTCATAAACTGCCCCTCCTGAATTAAGGGGAGGAAGGACCTCATTGTCCCCACCTTGACGAGGTTTAAGCACTTATCGGTCCTTCTTTGGGACCACGAACATGTTTGAGTAGTACACACCTCTCTCTGCAATAGGCACTGGGACAATGACTCCAAAGGAGGACAGATCCCTTACGCACTAAAGCAAGGCTTTCCTCTTTCCTAGTCTTGAAGACAGGTTGAGAGGAAGAATCTGCCCCTGGAAGGATGAACTTTGAAATCTATCTTGTAACCTTGAGCTATGACCTCCAGGACCCAAGGTCTTGCACATACTTGAACCAAGCCTCTGAAAGAGCAACGGTCAGCCCCCTACATGTGAACTTAGTTTCGGCGGGATTCTTACTCTGCTTGGATCTATTCCAGGACTGAGCCGGCTTACAAGAACTCTTGGTTTGCTCTAGCCTAGCAGAGGCCTCTGACGCTGGACTTTTATCAGAACTAAAGGAACGAAAATACAAAACTTGTCCCTTAGATTTGTTCTCCTTATCCTATAGTATGAAGGCACCCTAGGCCCCTGAAATCATGGAGATAGTTAAACAAACTCTCTCATAAAGGAGAGGGAAAGAGACTAGATTTAGAAGTTGATTTTAGAAAACCTGCAGTCTTAGCCATAGGCTAATTAATCTGCGTAATAACATCACAGATAAAAGAATTAGTAACCCAGAAGGCCGTAATTCTTTCCTGAAAAATGTTGAGGGAACCCTCCACCATGATCATTTTCGCGAAGGAGACGCCTCAAAAGGTAGCAGCTCCAGCAGCTGCGGCGACAAGCGCCGCCCGTAAAAGCAATTATCCCATAGGTTAAAACATCCTCTTTAACAGAGTTTCCATCCTTATATCCAGCGGCTCTATGAACAACAAACTATCCTCACACAGGCTGGTATCACGTGTGGTAAGTGTAAAAATAGCGCCAACCAAGTAGGGATGGGAAAAGAAAACCCACCCCCATAGAGAGCCCAGAACTGGGATCCTTAAAAGGCAGACGACCGGAAGAGGAATCTAATCCTTTCCCACTCGTACTTAATAACAATTGTCATCAAATTTAGGACCCAGAGGTTCGACTGGCAGCTTGGCCTTTGGAACCTCTATGTAGTCAAAAACTCCTTTAGTAGAAAGCGTAAACACTCTGTCCTAAATTTAAAAACTGGATCCTCCACAGGCGGAGGATTATAGGCAGCAGACTCCAACCCTGAAAGTTCATACTCTGAAATTTCAGAGAGAACCTCATCCTCAGATAACTGATCAGATATATCTGACAAATTACATGATGCCACCTGGGCAGGAGTGCAAGGTTTAACCTTTTGCTTGCGCTTAGCAGTGTAAGGGAAAGCACTAATAGCCGCAGACACCGCCGCATGAAACTGCGCAGTAACGTCTGGTGAAAAAAAAGGCCCCCTCCAGATGGAGGATTAGCAGTGCAATGAGAAACTGCATGTGTATAAAAAGATGCATGTAGGGTGTGCACCTCACTGGACGAGGACTCCTCAGAGGTGGGCGGCTCAGTGGTATCAAACATGTCCTTATTTGATATAATCCCCCTATCAAGGCATATGGAACATAATAGAGAGGGTGGATATTCCAGAACTCCATCACAATATAAACAGGCATTACTCCTTGAAATAGAGGGAGAACCCGCTAATGAATCAGAGTCCTCCATAGCTAAAGTACGATATGCGGAGGACTACAGAAAAAACAAACTTTATTTTAAATAAAACAAACAGCACCCTTATACCTCCAATGGCTGGACATAAAGCAGCATAAAAATCAAATAAAGCATTTATGATTAAACCCAACTGTTCATAATCCCCCTCAGGAGATATTAACCCTTGATTCCATATAGATAATGTGTAAAAATTGAAACGATCTTACCAGAATCCATGCCGTGGAAGAGCAACACAGTCCTTCAAGTTTGACAGATTGTAGCAGCGCTTCTAACATGGACTTGAGTGAAGAAAGCAGGCAGCGAAACTCGTCAACGCTGATTGCTTAAGGAGCTGTTAATATCAGTCTGGATGGTTTCTCAGAAAGACTCTCCCTGCATCTCCAGACTCTAACTTTCATCAATGCTCTCATTGAGAGGCTGACAAGACTACTTAAAACTCCAGTTCCATCTTGAAGAATACTACCCTCCATAAGGAACTACTCCGAAATCTTCTGACACTTCTCTGCCAACCTCCTGTGATGAAAGGCAATGAATGACTGGGGATGAGGGAAGTGGGGGAGGTATTTAACCTTTTGGCTGGGGTGTCTGCCGCCTCCTGGTGGCCAGGTTCCCTATTTCCCACAAGTAAGGAATGCAGCTCTGGACTCTCCCTGTATTAAAATGGAAAATTTTTAAAAAAGAAGTATGATCTACCTACAAACATATATACAAATAATGACAAGCACAGGAAGAGTCAGGTTAAAAGAAACTTGCTAACACTATAATTATAACAGTAAGAAATATTCACCTAGATTTAGAGTTTTGCGTTAGAAGGGGTGCGTTAGCTACGCGTGTCTTTTTTCCCCCGCACCTTTTAAATAATGCTGGTATTTAGAGTTCTCTGAAGGGCTGCGTTAGGGTCCAAAAAGGGAGCGTAGAGGCATATTTACCGCCACTGCAACTCTAAATACCAGCGTTGCTTACGGACGCGGCCAGCTTCAAAAACGTGCTTGTGCACGATTCCCCCATGGGGAAACACTTCCTAAGTCTGCACCTAACACCCTAACATGTACCCCGAGTCTAAACACTCCTAACCTTACACTTATTAACCCCTAATCTGCTGCCCCCGCTATCGCTGACACCTGCATTATATTATTAACCCCTAATGTGCCGCTCCGGACACCGCCGCAACCTACATTATCCCTATGTACCCCTAATCTGCTGCCCTTAACATCGCTGACTCCTATATTATATTTATTACCCCCTAATCTGCCCCCCCCAACGTCGCCGCTATCTACACTTATTAACCCCTAATCTGCCGAACGGACCTCGCCGCCACTATAATAAATGTATTAACCCCTAAACCGCCTCACTCCCGCCTCAAAAACCCTATAATAAATAGTATTAACCCCTAATCTGCCCTCCCTAACCTCGCCGACACCTAACTTCAAGTATTAACCCCTAATCTGCCGACCGGACCTCGCCGCTACTCTAATAAATGTATTAACCCCTAAAGCTAAGTCTAACCCTAACACTAACACCCCCCTAAGTTAAATATAATTTTTATCTAACTAAATAAATTTACTCTTATTAAATAAATTAATCCTATTTAAAGCTAAATACTTACCTGTAAAATAAACCCTAATATTGCCACAATATAACGAATAATTATATTGTAGCTATTTTAGGATTTATATTTATTTTACAGGCAACTTTGTATTTATTATATTATAACTAGGTATATAACTTTATTATATTATAACTAGGTACAATAGCTATTAAATAGTTAATAACTATTTAATAGCTACCTAGTTAAAATAATTACAAAATTACCTGTAAAATAAATCCTAACCTAAGTTACAATTAAACCTAACACTACACTATCAATAAATTAACTAAACTATCTACAATTAAATCAACTAAACTAAATTACAAAAACAAACACTAAATTACAAAAAATAAAAAAAGATTACAATAATTTTAAACTAATTACACCTACTCTAAGCCCCCTAAAAAAATAACAAAGCCCCCCAAAATAAAAAAATGCCCTACCCTATTCTAAAATAAAAAGTTAACAGCTCTTTTACCT
This sequence comes from Bombina bombina, assembly GCF_027579735.1. Classification (NCBI taxonomy): domain Eukaryota; kingdom Metazoa; phylum Chordata; class Amphibia; order Anura; family Bombinatoridae; genus Bombina; species Bombina bombina. The sequence goes on from NC_069499.1 coordinate 227,532,362, forward strand.
TACCAGCCCTTAAAAGGGCCTTTTGTGGGGCATGCCCCAAAGAAAACAGCTCTTTTGCATTTCAATAAACATACAATACCCCCCCAACATTACAACCCACCACCCACATACCCCTAATCTAACCCAAACACCCCTTAAAAAACCTAACACTAAGCCCCTAAAGATCTCCCTACCTTGTCTTCACCACGCCGGGTATCACCGATCCGTCCAGAAGAGGATCCAAAGTCTTCATCCTATCCGGCAAGAAGAGGTCCAGAAGAGGGTCCAAAGTCTTCATCCTATCCGGCAAGAAGAGGAAATCCGGACCGGTAGACATGTTCATCCAGGCGGCGTCTTCTATCTTCAACCCATTCTATTGGCTGTTCCGATCAGCCAATAGAATGCGAGCTCAATCTGATTGGCTGATTGGATCAGCCAATCGGATTGAACTTGAATCTGATTGGCTGATTCAATCAGCCAATCAGATTTTTCCTACCTTAATTCCGATTGGCTGATAGAATCCTATCAGCCAATCGGAATTCGAGGGACGCCATCTTGGATGATGTCACTTAAAGGAACCTTCATTCGTCAGTAGTCGCCGGAAGAAGATGATGGATCCGCGTCGGCTGCTTCAAGATTGTCCCGCTCCGCGCAGGATGGATGAAGATAGAAGACGCCGCCTGGATGAACATGTTTACCGGTCCGGATGTCCTCTTCTTGCCAGATAGGATGAAGACTTCGGACCCTCTTCTTGCCGGATAGGATGAAGACTTCGGACCCTCTTGTGGACGGATCGGTGATACCCGGCGTGGTGAAGACAAGGATGGGAGATCTTCAGGGGCTTAGTGTTAGGTTTTTTAAGGGGTGTTTGGGTTAGATTAGGGGTATGTGGGTGGTGGGTTGTAATGTTGGAGGGGTATTGTATGTTTATTTAAATGTTTGGGGCATGCCCCACAAAAGGCCCTTTTAAGGGCTGGTAAGGTAAAAGAGCTGTTAACTTTTTATTTTAGAATAGGGTAGGGCATTTTTTTTATTTTGGGGGGCTTTGTTATTTTTTTAGGGGGCTTAGAGTAGGTGTAATTAGTTTAAAATTATTGTAATCTTTTTTTATTTTTTGTAATTTAGTGTTTTTTTTTTTGTAATTTAGTTTAGTTGATTTAATTGTAGATAATTGTAGATAGTTTAGTTAATTAATTTATTGATAGTGTAGTGTTAGGTTTAATTGTAACTTAGGTTAGGATTTATTTTACAGGTAATTTTGTAATTATTTTAACTAGGTAGCTATTAAATAGTAAATAACTATTTAATAGCTATTGTACCTAGTTAAAATAAATACAAAGTTGCCTGTAAAATAAATATAAATCCTAAAATAGCTACAATATAATTATTCGTTATATTGTATCTATATTAGGGTTTATTTTACAGGTAAGTATTTAGCTTTAAATAGGATTAATTTATTTAATAAGAGTTAATTTATTTTGTTAGATAAAAATTATATTTAACTTAGGTGGTTGTTAGTGTTAGACTTAGCCTTAGGGGTTAATACATTTATTAGAGTAGCGGCGAGGTCCGGTCGGCAGATTAGGGGTTAATACTTGAAGTTAGGTGTCGGCGATGTTAGGGAGGACAGATTAGGGGTTAATACTATTTATTATAGGGTTTTTTAGGCTGGAGTGAGGCGGTTTAGGGGTTAATACATTAATTATAGTGGCAGCAAGGTCCAGTCGGCAGATTAGGGGTTAATAAGTGTAGGTAGGTAGCGGCGACGTGGGGGGGGGGGCAGATTAGGGGGTAATAAATATAATATAGGGGTCGGCGATGTTAGGGGCAGCAGATTAGGGGTACATAGGGATAATGTAGGTGGCGGCGGTGTGCGGTCGGCAGATTAGGGGTTAATTTTTTTTTAGAGTGGCAGCGATGTGGGGGGGGGGCACGGTTTAGGGGTACATAGGTAGTTTATGGGTGTTAGTGTACTTTATAGCACAGTAGTTAAGAGCTTTATGAACCGGCGTTAGCCCATAAAGCTCTTAACTCCCGACTTTTTTCTGCGGCTGGAGTTTGTCGTTAGAGTTCTAACGCTCACTTCAGCCAAGACTCTAAATACCAGCGTTAGAAAGATCCCATTGAAAAGATAGGATACGCAATTGACGTAAGGGGATCTGCGGTATGGAAAAGTTGCGGCTGGAAAGTGAGTGTTAGACCCTTTCCTGACTGACTCTAAATACCAGCGGGCGGCCAAAACCAGCGTTAGGACCCCCTAACGCTGGTTTGGACGGCTAACGCAGAACTCTAAATCTAGGCGATAGTATATTTGGGCACAATATATATCAGACACAATAGTGAGTCAGTTTGAAGATGGAATGCTTCTAATAGATGCACTAAGTGCACTGCACAATTAGCTTAAAGATATTGCTACACAGTACATTACGTACCCTATTAAGAGTATTCCCACTAATAGGGATCCAATATCCCCATAGTGCCTATTATTGTATGAATTAGGATAAGTATTGAAATCACGATCGCAATGGTCACATTAATATCCGGTAAGGAACACAAATTTATCTTACATCTTAGACAATTTTAGATGTTCTTAGCTAGTTCAGAGCTTATTAAGATCTAGTTTTTTTTATACTCTTAGCTATTACGCCCTTGACCTGTATTTTTAGAATTTTAGGGATGTGGCCACATCTTGTTTCTTAAACCAGTTATTTTTCATTTGTATTTTATGTTTTTATTTGCATACTATTGTCAGAGTATTAACTTATATTATTTTACTTGATGTGTATCTAATTAAATATTTGTACTATTTATTCATTTTCGTTATTATTCTGATACCATATTTATATTTTTACGTTATATAAGGGATCGATATCAACTACTACTGTTTCTCTCATGCATTTCAAAACCTATACTTAACCCTACTAAAAAGTGAATTGATTATATATCTACTTGAGACATATATATACACATCACCTGAGCTCTGCCTAGAGCGCCACTCTATTCCCCTATCTTTTACAATAACTTTAGTATAGTGGCGGCGATTTTGGGGACGGCAGATTAGGGGTTAATAACAGTAATGTAGGTTGCAGCGATGTTAGGGACAGCAGATTAGGGGTTAATAATATTTAAGTAGTGTTTGCAATGCGGGAATACGGTGGTTTAGGGGTTAATAATTTTATTATTTGCGATGCGGGAGGGCCTTGGTTTAGGGTTTAATAGGTAGTTTATGGGTGTTAGTGTACTTTTTAGCACTTTAGTTATGAGTTTTATGTTACGGCGTTGCAACATAAAATCCATAACTACTGACTTTCAGTTTACGGTATGGATCTTGACAGTATAGGCTGTACAGTTTACTTTTTGACCTCCCAGGTATACTCGTAATACCGGCGCTATGGAAGTCCCATTGAAAAAAGGACTTTTTGAAAGCTGCGGTAGTTACGTTGCATTCCGGCCAAAAATGTGTGCGGTGCAGCTAAACCTGCAATACTCTTAATAACAGCGGTAGTAAAAAATAGAGCCTTAACGCTGCTTTTTCACTCATACCGCAAAACTCGTAATCTAGCAGATTGATAATAATATTCTAAGTGGATACGCTGCGAATGTATGAGCATGCCCACTGTTAACTTATAACTAGGTGTAGAGAGAGAGAGAGTGAGAGATATCCATGTTTGTAAGCAGAGGTGATTAAGCTAGTCTCATGAGCAGTATTTTAATGAGAGCAGTTACGCAGGGAGCCAGCAAATGCAGCATATAATAATGATTACATGTGTCTCTTCAATGATAGCTGTGAATATAACCAAATGTATTTAAAAAGTTGGCATTTAAAGAGCCTAATTTTGATATTGCAGACAGAGAAGCTTTGCAACCAATACAATAACGTTATTTCTTAACTCTATTTCTGTTCTACCTCCATTTAGCAAAATCATTTTTGCACTCATTTGTATTTCACTAACGAGCAGACTTGCTTAGAACCACATTTATTTACAGGCCATGGTTTAAAATCCACAGCCTAGGACTGTATTGATTTGTTTATTTTTCAAAACCACCCTAGTTAAGCTTACTGCCGATTAACACATGATTTACTTACCAGCTTTAACTCATTTCTGTTTTTAAGTGTGTGTTTTACATTTTTTAATCATCTTAATAAAGGTTATATTTTAAACAGTGTATCTGTCACAATCTCATTGCTCTATGCTTAATATAGCCTATAAGGAATGAAATAACATATTTGTATGTCAGATTAGCGCACTTGAGAATATGGGATCAGGTTTTTTCCCCCACTTTCTTTTGCACATTTGACTCCTATGGGGGAATAGGTTTGCGATATTGTAAGTTAGGCTTTTTCCGCGCGTTAGGTTAGTGGGTGAGCAAAACCAGTTTAATTTTAACTTGCAATACAAGTGCAACCCGATGCACGCAAGAAGCGGGAGCATTAAAAAGGGCTCCACTTGTAATCTGGCCCTAAGTGATCCTGTAAAAACAAAAGAGAAACCAGCAGATGTGCTTTGGCCAGGTTTTTAAAGAAAAAGTTGACAAATATTTTTACACCAATAGAAGTAGTTTAATTCAACAACCTATTAAACTTGTTTGTGATCTACAATAAAAACAGAATTTATGTTTACCTGATAAATTTCTTTCTCCAACGGTGTGTCCGGTCCACGGTTTCATCCTTACTTGTGGGATATTCTCCTCCCCTACAGGAAATGGCAAGGAGAGCACACAGCAAGAGGTGTCCATATAGCCCCCCCTCTGGCTCCGCCCCCCCAGTCATTCGACCGACGGTTAGGAGAAAAAGGAGAAACTATAGGGTGCCGTGGTGACTGTAGTGTATAAAGAAAGAAAGAAATTTTTCAAACCTGACTAAAAAACCAGGGCGGGCCGTGGACCGGACACACCGTTGGAGAAAGAAATTTATCAGGTAAACATAAATTCTGTTTTCTCCAACATTGGTGTGTCCGGTCCACGGTTTCATGCTTACTTGTGGGAACCAATACCAAAGTTTTAGGACACGGATGAAGGGAGGGAGCAAATCAGGTTACCTAAATGGAAGGCACCACGGCTTGCAAAACCTTTCTCCCAAAAATAGCCTCCGAAGAAGCATAAGTATCGAATTTGTAAAATTTGGCAAAGTATGCAGGGAAGACCAAGTCGCTGCCCTACAGATCTGATCAACAGAAGCCTCGTTCTTGAAGTCCCATGTGGAAGCCACAGCTCTAGTAGAATGAGCTGTAAATTGTTCAGAAGGCTGCCGTCCAGCAGTCTCATAAGCCAATCGGATGATGCTTTTCAGTCAAAAGTAAAGAGAGGTAACAGTAGCTTTCTGTCCTCTCCTCTTACCAGAATAGACGACAAACAAAGAAGATGTCTGTCTGAAATCCTTCGTTGCTTCTAAATAGAATTTCAAAGCACGAACTACATCTAAATTATGTAACAAACGTTCCTTCTTCGAAACTGGATTCGGACACAGAGAAGTAACCACTATTTCCTGGTTAATATTCCTGTTGGAAACCACTTTTGGAAGAAAACCAGACTTTGTACGTAAAACTACCTTATCTGTATGGAATACCAGATAGGGTGAACACACTGCAAAGCAGAAAATTCAGAAACTCTTCTAGCAGAAGAAAAAGCAACCAAAAACAGAACTTTCCAAGATAGTAACTTAATATCTATGCAATGTAAGGGTTCAAACGGAACCCCTTGAAGAACTGAAAGAACTAAATTTAGACTCCATGGAGGAGTCAAAGGTCTGTAGACAGGCTTGATTCTGACTAAAGCCTGTACAAACACCTGTACATCTGGCACGGCTGCCAGACGTTTGTGCAACAAAACAGACAGAGCAGAAATCTGTCCTTTTAGAGAACTAGCTGACAAACCTTTATCCAAACCCTCTTGGAGAAAGGAAAGTATCCTCGGAATTTTAATTTTACTCCAAGAGTATCCCTTGGAGTTGCACCAACAGATATATTTTTTCCATATCTTATGGTAAATTTTCCTAGTCACAGGCTTCCTGGCCTGAATCAGAGTATCTATAACTGAATCTGAAAACCCACGCTTAGATAGAATCAAGCGTTCAATTTCCAAGCAGTCAGTTGCAGAGAGACTAGATTTGGATGTTCGAATGGACCTTGTACTAGAAGATCCTGTCTCAAGGTAGCTTCCATGGTGGAGCCGATGACATATTCACCAGGTCTGCATACCAAGTCCTGCGTGGCCACGCAGGAGCTATCAGAATCACTGAGGCCTTCTCCTGTTTGATCCTGGCTACAAGCCTGGGAAGGAGAGGGAACGGTGGAAACACATAAGCTAGATTGAACGACCAAGGCGCCACCAATGCATCCACTAGTGTCGCCTTGGGATCCCTGGATCTGGACCCGTATCGAGGAACCTTGGAGTTCTGACGAGACGCCATCAGATCCATATCTGGAATGCCCCATAGTTGAGTTAACTGGGCAAAGACCTCCAGGTGGAGTGCCCACCCCCCGGATGGAAAGTCTGACGACTCAAATAATCCGCCTCCCAGTTGTCTATTCCTGGGATGTGAATTGCAGATAGATGGCAGGAGTGATCCTCCGCCCATTTGATGATCTTGGATACCTCTCTCATCGCCAAGGAACTCTTTGTTCCCCCCTGATGATTGATGTACGCTACAGTCGTCATGTTGTCCGACTGAAACCATATGAATTTGACCTTTGTCAGGTGAGGCCAAACCAGGAGCGCATTGAATATCGCTCTCAGTTCTAAAATGTTTATCGGAAGAAAAGACTCTTCTCGAGACCATAGACCTTGAGCTTTCAGAGAGTCCCAGACCGCGCCCCAGCCTAAGAGACTGGCGTCGGTCGTGACGATGACCCACTCTGGTCTGCGGAAACTCATTCCCTGAAACAGGTGATCCTGAGACAACCACCAGCGGAGAGAATCCCTGATTACTTGGTCTACTTGAATCTGGGGAGACAAGTCTGCATAATCCCCATTCCACTGTTTGAGCATGCACAGTTGTAATGGTCTTAGTTGAATTCGAGCAAAAGGAACTATGTCCATCGCTGCGACCATTAATCCTATTACTTCCATGCACTGAGCTATGGAAGGCTGCAGAATAGAGTGAAGAACTTGACAGGCGCTCAGAAGTTTTGATTTTCTGACCTCTGTCAGGAAGATCCTCATTTCCATAGAATCTATTATTGTTCCCAGAAAGGGAACTCTTGTTGACGGGAACAGGGAACTCTTTTCTATGTTCACCTTCCACCCGTGAGATCTGAGAAAGGCTAGAACAATGTCTTGTATGGGCCTTTGATTTGGAAAGAGACGACGCTTGGGTTAAAATGTCGTCTAGATAAGGTGCTATAGCAATGCCCCTCGGTCTTAATACCGCTAGAAGGGACCCTAGCACCTTTGTGAAAATTCTGGGAGCAGTGGCTAAACCTAATGGAAGCGTCACGAACTGTCTTTTCAGGAAGGCGAACCTCAGGAACTAATGGAGATCTTTGTGGATAGGAATATGCAGGTACGCATCCTTTAAATCCACGGTAGTCATATATTGACCCTCCTGGATTGTTGGAAAAATCTTCCTTGTTCCGTTATTGGAACTGGGTGTATCACTCCCATCTTTACTATGTCTCCTACGCAGTGTAAGAATGCCTGTCTCTTCATCTGGTCTGAAGATAAGCGAGACATGTGGAACCTTCCCTTTGGAGGAAGTTCCTTGAATTCTAGAAGATATCCCTGAGAGACTATTCTAGTGTCCAGGGATCCGGAACATCTCTTGCCCAAGCCTGAGCAAAGAGAGAGTCTGCCCCCTACTAGATCCGGTCCCGGATCGGGGCTACCCCTTCATGCTGTCTTGGTAGCAGCAGCAGGCTTTTTGGCCTGTTTACCCTAGTTCCAACCTTGCAATGGTTTCCATGCTGGTTAAGGTTGGGAAGTGTTGCCTTCTTGTCTGGAGGCCGCAGAGTTAGGAATTGGTCCGTTCCTGAAATTGCGAAAGGAACGAAAATTAGATTTGTTCTTAGCCTTAAAAGGCCTATCTTGTGGGAGGGCATGTCCCTTTCCACCAGTAATGTCTGAAATAATCTCTTTCAATTCCAGCCCGAATAGGGTCTTACCCTTGAAAGGAATATTAAGCAATTTGTTCTTGGACGACACATTCGCCGACCAGGATTTTAGCCAAAGCGCTCTGCGCGCCACTATAGCAAACCCTGAATTTTACGCCGCTAACTTAGCTAATTGAAAAGCGGCATCCAAAAGAAATGAATTAACCAACTTAAGTGCGTGAATTCTGTCCATGACTTCATCATATGGAGTCTCCCTTTGAAGCGAATTTTCCAGTTCCTCGAACCAAAATACGCTGCGGTAGTGACAGGAATAATGCACGAGATTGGTTGAAGAAGGAAGCTGCTGAATAAATTCTTTTTTAACAGTCCTTCTAATCTTTTATCCATAGGATCTTTGAAAACGCAACTGTCCTCAATAGGAATTAGCTAACACTGAAACCGCCCCCTCAACCTTAGGAACCGTCTGCCATGTGTCCTTTCTAGGGTCGACAATGGGGAACATTTTCTTGAATATAGGAGGTGGAACAAAAGGTATACCTGGCTTTTCCCGCTCCTTAGTCACTATGTCCGCCACCCGCTTGGGTATCGGAAAGGCATCAGCGTGCACTGGAACCTCTAAGAATTTGTCCATCATGCACAATTTCTCTGGAATTACCAGAGAATCACAATCATCTAGAGTAGTTAGGACCTCCTTAAGCAGGGCGCTTAGGTGTTCTAACTTAAATTTAAAATCACTATATCAGTGTCTGCCTGCTGAGAAACTTTTCCTGAATCAGAAACTTCCCCTTCAGACAGGCCCTCCCTCACTGCTATACTCAGATTGATGTGAGGGAACAACTGATAAATTGTCCTCAGCGCTAACCTGCTCATCTTCTGTATTTAAAAACTGAGCAATCACGCTTTCTAGAATAGGATGGCAGTTTGGATAATAGATTTGCTAAAGAATTATCCATCACTGCAGTTAATTGCTGCATAGTAACCAGCATTGGCGCGCTAGATGTACTAGGTATCGCCTGCGCGGGCAAAACTGGTGTTGACACAGAAGGAGAGGATGATAAACTATCCCCACTACCTTCACATGAAGAATCATCCTGGGCAATCTTATTAAATGTGACAGTACTGTCCTTACTTTGTTTGGACGCTATGACACAATTTGCACATAACATTAATAGGGGGAACCACCTTGGCTTTCATACATACAGAGCATAAGCTATCTGAAGGTACAGACATGTTAGACAGAATATGGCAGGCTAATAATGCAATAAAAACGTTTTTAAAGAAAAGCGTTACTGTCTCTTTAAATAATAAACAAGCACACTTTATTTCTGAAAGTTTGAAAAACTATGAAGGCAATGTCCGATTTTTACAAAATTTGCACCCCAGAGTCCTAGTGCCTTGAAAGTATTGCACCCAAGTTTCAAGACTTTAACCCTTAAAATGAGCAAAACGGAGCTATTTGTTCAAATAAACAATTTTATCACACAACAATCACTGCCACAGCCTTGCTGCAGCTTTTTACCTTCCCTTAAAGTGATTCAGCACTGAAATAAACTTTCCTGAGTCCGTTTTCTTTACCCACAGGACCCTCAAATGAAGCTGCATGAACTGCCAAGGAAATAAAATGCGCAATTGAGGCGCGAAAACGGAGCCTCCTCCATCTGCATTACCAGAGTGAAGGGGCCTTTCTGACTAAAGTAGTAGTCTAACTAGATGCCAGGCGAAAAAAAAAAACGTTCCCAAAAGTGCTTTTATAACACAAAAAACACTCTAAATGTCCAATAAATCTGATATAAACCAATCGATTTAGCCCACAATAGTGTCAACCAGTATAGAACCCATTTATAAGCCTTAATCTGTTATGAATCTAAGAAAATGGCTTACCGATCCCCTAAGGGAAAAACTGACAGTCTTCTAGCATTAACATGTCTTGTTAGAAATATGACTAATCGTACCTGAAGCAGATAAGTCTGAAAACTGTTCCCGCCAACTGAAGTTCTCTGGGCTCAACAGTCCTGCGTGGGAAACAGCAATTGATTTTAGTTACTGCTGCTAAAATCATACTCCTCTTTTAACAGAAATCTTCTTCATTTTCTGTTGTAGAGTAAATAGTACAAACCGGCACTATTTTAAAATAACAAACTCTTGATAGAAGAAATAAAAAACTACAACTAACACCACAAACTCCTCACCATCCCCGTGGAGATGCTACTTGTTCAGAGCGGCAAGGAGAATGACTGGGGGGCGGAGCCAGAGGGGGCTATATGGACAGCTCTTGCTGTGTGCTCTCCTTGCCATTTCCTGTAGGGGAGGAGAATATCCCACAAGTAAGGATGAAACCGTGGACCGGACACACCAATGTTGGAGAAAATAAGATAAGCTACTTTGTAAAATTTTTCTCTTCTGATTACAAACATCATCTCTTCAACTAAATGCACACAAAAAAACACAGATACATAACTTGTGTACACATAGCACACTGATCATTAGAGGGTAGGTGGTAAATTCTTTGCTGGAGGGATACAAATAACTCCTTCCAACTTTTCAGCAATTTCATCCATTTGCAATCTGCACTCCTCCTGCAGGATTCGCAGCTCGGCCTCCAGTTCAGCTCCAGATTTCTCTAGTTTTGTTATAAAGTCTGCAGCACGAATACCTCGCGAGTTAAAAAACTTGGAAGAAGATACTGAATTACTGTCTTTATGAAAAACTAGTCTAAAATGTCCATGCATCTCTATGGCCTTTGCAGTTCGATACTGAAGTTCATCAGTTCTCTTACATATATCTTGTTTTATCTTTTTCATCATCAAACTTCTTTCCTTTTCACTGATTTCTCTTTCAGTTTCTTTGATCTGCAAGAGATAAACAATGTTATCTTTAATTACACAATTGTTTGCAAACCCATCTAACAACAAGTGTTAAATTAAAATTACAAATCAGGGGATTAATGACCTAACATTATTAAAAGTCTAAAACCATGGGCATCCGCAGAAATCCATCTGGCATCCACCAGTGCATGATGATAAGTGGCATGACCAGTGCCTGAAACAAAGGGATAGTGAGGCCTGTAATGCCAGGGAGATGCCTGCAGGTGTGGGAGGGGATAGTGATGCCTGTAATGCCAGGTAGCTGCCTGCAGGTGTGTGAGGGCATAGTAATGCCTGTAATGCCAGGGAACTGCTTGCAGGTGTGTGAGGGGATAGTGAGGCCTATAATGCCAGAAAGATGCCTGCAGGTATGTAAGTGGATAGTGAGGCCTGTAATGCCATGGAGATGGCTGCAGGTGTGTAAGTGGAAAGTGAGGCCTGTAATACCAGGGAGATGGCTGCAGGTGTGTTAGGGGATAGTGAGGCCTGTAATGCCAGGGAGATGGCTGCAGGTGTGTAAGTGAAAGTGAGGCCTGTAATGCCAGGGAGATGGCTGCATGTGTGTTAGGGGATAGTGAGGCCTGTAATGCCAGGGAGCTGCCTGACGGTGTGTGAGGCGATAATGAGAAATGTAATGCCAGGAAGATGTCTGCAGCTGTGTGAGGGGATAGTGAGGCCTGTAATGCCAGGGAACTGCCTGCAGGCGTGTGAGGGGATAGTGAGGCCTGTAATGCCAGGGAACTTCCTGCAGGTGTGTGAGGGGATAGTGAGGTCTGTAATTCCAGGGAACTGCCTGCAGGTGTGTGAGGGGATAGTGAGACCTGTAATGCCAGGGAACTGCCTGCAGGTGTGTGAGGGGATAGTGAGACCTGTAATGCCAGGGAACTGCCTGCAGGTGTGTAAAGGGATAGTGAGGCCTGTAATGCCAGGGAACTGCCTGCAGGTTTGTGAGGGGATAGTGATGCATGTAATGCCAGGGAACTGCCTGTAGGTGTGTTAGGGGATAGTGAAGCCTGTAATGCCAGGGAGCTGCCTGAATGTGTGTGAGCCAATAGTGAGAAATGTAATGTCAGGGAGTTGCCTGCATGCGTGTGATTGAAAAGTGAGGCCTGAAATGCCAGGGAACTGCCTGCAGGTGTGTGAGGGAATAGTGAGGCCAGTAATGCCAGGAAGATGTCTGCAGCTGTGTGAGGGGATAGTGAGGATTGTAATGCCAGGGAACTGCCTGCAAGTGTGTGAGGGGATAGTGAGGCCTGTTATGCCAGGGAACTGCCTCCAGGTGTGTGAGGGGACAGTGAGGCCTCTTATGCCAGGGAACTGCCTGCAGGTGTGTGAGGGGATAGTGAGGCCTGTTATGCCAGGGAACTGCCTGCAGCTGTGTGAGGGGATAGTGAGGCCTGTAATGCCAGGGAACTGCCTGCAGTTGTGTGAGGGGATAATGAGGCCTTTAATGCCAGGGAACTGACCTGCTGGTGTGTGAGGGGATAGTGAGGCCTGTTATGCCAGGGAACTGCCTGCAGGTGTGTGAGGGGACAGTGAGGCCTCTTATGCCAGGGAACTGCCTGCAGGTGTGTGAGGGGATAGTGAGGCCTGTTATGCCAGGGAACTGCCTGCAGCTGTGTGAGGGGATAGTGAGGCCTGTAATGCCAGGGAACTGCCTGCAGTTGTGTGAGGGGATAATGAGGCCTTTAATGCCAGGGAACTGACCTGCTGGTGTGTGAGGGGATAGTGAGGCCTGTTATGCCAGGGAACTGCCTGCAGGTGTGTGAGGGGATAGTGAGGCCTGTAATGCCAGAGAACTGCCTGCAGGTGTGTGAGGGGATAGTGAGGCCTGTAATTCCAGGGAACTGCCTGCAGGTGTGTGAGGGGATAGTGAGACATGTAATGCCAGGGAACTGCCTGCAGGTGTGTGAGGGGATAGTGAGGCATGTAATACCAGGGAGATGCCTGAAGGTGTGTGAGGGGATAGTGATGCCTGTAATGCCAGGGAACTGCCTGTAGGTGTGTGAGGGGATAGTGAGGCCTGTAATGACAGGGAGATGCCTGCTGGTGTCTAAGGGGATAGTGTGGCCTGTAATGCCAGGGAACTGCATGTAGGTGTGTTAGGGGATAGTGAGGTCTGTAATGCCAGGGAACTGCCTGCAAGTGTGTGAGGGGATAGTGAGGCCTGTAATGACAGGGAGATGGCTGCAGGTGTGTGAGGGGATAGTGAGGCCTGTAATGCCAGGGAGATGCCTGCAGGTGTGTGAGGGGATAGTGATGCCTGTAATGTCAGGGAACTGCCTACAGGTGTGCGAGGGGATAGTGAGGCCTGTAATACCAGGGAACTGCCTGCAGGTGTGTAAAGGGATAGTGAGGCCTGTAATTCCAGGGAACTGCCTGCGGGTGTGTGAGGGGATAGTGAAGCCTGTAATGCCAGGGAACTGCCTGCAGGTGTGTAAAGGGATAGTGAGGCCTGTAATTCCAGGGAACTGCCTGCAGGTTTGTGAGGGGATAGTGATGTCTGTAATGCCAGGGAGCTGCCTGAAGGTGTGTGAGGCGAAAGTGAGAAATGAAATGTCACGGAGTTGCCTGCAGGTGTGTGAGGGGATAGTGAGGCCTGTAATACCAGGAAGATGCCTGCAGCTGTGTGAGGGATAGTGAGGCCTCTAATTCCAGGGAACTGCCTGCAGGTTTGTGAGGGGATAGTGATGTCTGTCATGCCAGGGAGCTGCCTGAAGGTGTGTGAGGGATAGTGAGGCCTCTAATGCCAGGGAACTGCCTGCAAGTGTGTGAGAGGATAGTGAGGCCTTTAATGCCAGGGAACTGCCTGCAAGTGTGTGAGGGGATATTAAGGCCTGTAATGTCAGGGAAATGCCTGCAAGTGTGTGAGGGGATAGTGAGGCCTTTAATGCCAGGGAACTGCCTGCAGTTGTGTGAGGGGATATTGAGGCCTGTAATGCCAGGGAACTGCCTGCATGTGTGTGCTGTAATGCCAGGGAGATGCCTGAAGGTGTGTGAGGGGATATTGAGACCTGTAATGCCTGGGAGATGCCTGCAGGTGTGTGAGGGGATTGTGAAGCATGTAATGTTAGGGAGATGCCTGCAGGTGTGTGAGGGGATAGGGAGGGCTGTAATGCCAGGGAGATGCCTGCAGGTGTGTGAGGGGATAGTGAGGCCTGTAATGTTAGGGAGATGCCTGCAGGTGTGTGAGGCGATAGGGAGGCCTGTAATGCCAGGGAGATGCCTGCAGGTGTGTGAGGGGATAGTGAGGCCTGTATGCCAGGGAACTGCGTGCAGGTGTGTGAGGATATAGTGAGGCCTGTAATGCCAGGGAACTGCCTGCAGGTGTGTGAGGGAATAGTGAGGCCTGTAATGCTAGGGAACTGCCTGCAGGTGTGTGAGGGGATAGCGAAGTCTGTAATACCAGGGAACTGCCTGCAGGTGTGTGAGGGAACAGTGAGGCCTGTAATGCTAGGGAACTGCCTGCAGGTGTGTGAGGGGATAGTGAAGTCTGTAATACCAGGGAACTGCCTGCAGGTGTGTGAGGGAATAGTGAGGCCTGTAATGCTAGGGAACTGCCTGCAGGTGTGTGAGGGGATAGTGAAGTCTGTAATGCCAGGGAACTGCCTGCAGGTGTGTGAGGGGATAGTGAAGTAGGAAAGAGGGGGACAATGACGTCATTTCTGGAAGGATTTTGTAAGCATAGGCAAGTACAGCTTGTTGCATTACTGTGTGCGTCAAGCTTTGGTATTAAAAAAAATAAATAAAAAAATATATATATCTATATATATTCCACTGAAATAAGTGCAGGTGGTATAGAAAGTTCAAATATCCAAGTTATAACACAAGCACTCACTGGACTTGATATAGGTGAAATAAAAAAGTGATTTTATTAAAATTTTTATTAACATTTTATACCCATTGAAACCCCACCCACTGTGCAAAAAAACCGACAAACCGTGGCCATAGCAACCATAGAAAAAACAAATACATTGTGAATGCTCATAATTACTAATCCAGTGCTAATATTACAAAGTGCAATAATAAACATATAGTGTTATCATAGTGGGACCAATAACAGAACATCACTGAGTTTAAACCATCCTTGCTAGTAATAAAAAAAAAAAATTAATATCACAAACCTCCGTTGTTATGTTTTTTTTTTTTTTTTTTTTCAAAATAATTTTTTATTGAGGTACAACTGAAGTTTAACAGATATAGCCATAAACGAAAAAGGTCAAATGGTACACAATCTGAACAATCGGGCCACTGCATAGTATCAAATACATAGTTCTTGAGATGCCAATTGGCGTTTACAAATGTCAGTATTGGCACAAAATATAAGGAGTATAGAAAACATAGTAGTTTTATTAAATGAACCAGAACTTACATATATATATTGTAACCTCATTTTATATTTTATTTATTTATTCCCAGTTATGTAGGACACTTTAGACAGGTGTCCTGACTTCTAATCATTCAGTGCAACCCATTTATATAGGCTAAGGTTTATATTATTATTGGTCCTGGGTGCACTGAAAGCTAAGAAGGGGAAATAGAATAATAATTATAACTTCAAGGGGGAAATGGGGGGATATTCAGCGGGTAAGCACCGCTATGAGTTAGGGAATTAAAGTATTAGATATGATAATATTCAGAATCATAGATTATAACCATGAGTTAATGTGATAAAGTAAAAAAGTAGAGGTCACCTCCCCCAGTAGGGGGGGGGGGGGGCAACCAATTTGTAACTTCTAACAGTCAATATAACTTCAGGCTCAGAGTCAGCCGACCAAAAGGGAACATCTGGCCAGACTCTAGTTCTAACTATAATAAACTGAGACAAAACTTAATCAACATTTATCCATACCTCATCTGACGTACACCTGGAATATAATCGAAAGCAAATTACAAACACATGCGTCTAGAAGACATGAAGAGCATAATAAATAGTAGAGTTAAAGTGACCAATCAGACAATATTGCATTAAAGCATAAACAGATATTATATAAATCCTATTCTCTAAATGCATTTACATGAAGTTTTTACATAGAGTAGTGACTCCCTCCTCTTATTCATATGTCATGTAACGGCTAGGTAAGGATCTGTGAGGTATCCTTATTAGTTATTTGAATATGTATGTTATTCTTATTAGGTAGCTGACTTTAGGGTATTATTTCGTAGCTCATTACCTAATTTTAGGAGATAGTGTGAGTTACTTTAATTTGGAGTTGGTTATATGTACATGGGCTGAGATAATAGAATAATTAGTCAAAGAATAAAGCATAAACAGTTAGTCAAACATAATACTAATACAGTATTGGCACCTACCCATCTAGTATAGGTTCTTGGGGTTTTAGTTGATGGAAGGAACATCCTGCATATATATATATATATATCTTTAATAGGAGCTAGCGCAGTTACTATGAGAGGGATATACTAATTACTCAGTTTTTTAGGTTATATCATAATAAATGGGTACTCTGGAGCAGTATGGGTATGTGGATGTAAGCAATTGTATTGTAATATGGTAGTAGACTACAATAATGAGAATTTAAGTGAGAAACCAGACCATTATGTCCGGTTAACTATGGTCTCGCTAAAGGGTATCTATCCAATCTTAGCCCTTATCAAATAATAGAAATGTTGTATCTGAGCATGTATGCGTCTGGATATGGATAAGGATAATGAATCCATGTGAGCAGTGTATATTTAAATATGTCATTTAGCTAGGTAACATTTCAATTCAGTGGTTAATGCTTACTATGTGGGTATACAGTTATGACATACCAGTAAGTAATAAAGAATGGGTAATATCTGAGATAGGAAGGGTATCATAAATAGGCAGCATTAAACTTTAGGTCAGAGCTTATATGACTCCAATTTTAGTATATCAATATCGACCTTACATCAAGAAGATGTTGAGTATAGGAATATTATGCCAGTGGAGGGCCATACCTGTATGGGGATGGCAATATAAACCAACAAACGATTACACTTCAGGTAGGGAGGGGGTAATTAAAACTCAAGCACCTATGCTGGTGGATTATAACCTCCATACCATACAGTACAGAGTCTTGGTGTTAGCATGTGATTTAACCTGTAAGGAAGGAATAGGGTTAGTTGAAAACTTTACTCTTATGAAAGTCCCGAAAATTGCAGGGATTAAGTATCATAAAAGGTCTCTTCTTCCAATGAGCTATGTAATTTGGGTATCATACATCTGGCATACAGCAAATGTAAAGTCTGTAGAGCGTGTTCTGCATAAGTATAATGTTTATTTGTCTATCTGGGTAGTATTCCGTCTCTTAGAGGCAGGTGAAGATCTTCTAGGCTTGGGGCTGCAATCTGATGTTTCCATTCTCAAAGTAGTGGATTCAGGATTTGTAGAGCCATTAGTAGGATAGTCCCTTTGAACAAAGTTTAGCTCAGGGCTAGTGGGGGGGTATAGCCTGAGGGTTCTGAAGAAGATGTAGCTTGTTCAGAAGCTCCATTCCTTGTTTCAGGTTGGAAATAGTGAAAGAGAGTCCATCATGTTGAAAAAAGAGACGTACAGGGAAGCCCCATCTATATTTTATAGAGTTCTTTCGTAGGCAGTGAGTAATAGGCTGGAATGATCTTCTCTTTGAGAGCGTATGGGATGATAGGTCAGGAAAAAACTGTAGGTCTTTATAGGGTTCCGGGAGATCTTTGTTCATGAAGGCAGCCTTAAGAATCTTTTCTTTGAAAGTGTAATGGTGTAGTCTCACAACAACATCTCTAGGCTGCGCCTGATTTGAATTTCTTGGTCGGACAGCTCTATGAGCCCTATCTATTTTTGATTCTGTATCTTGAGGGGTACCAATCAATTCTTCAAACAGCTGTTCTAGGAATTTGGGGAGATCAGCATTAGTAACACTTTCGGGAATACCTTTAAGGCGCACGTTGTTGCGCCTAGATCTGTCCTCCAGGTCTGCCAGTTTCACCTCAAGGTCCGAAATCATTTCTGCAAGTGACTGTGAGTATGCAAGGAGGTTTGAGTGGTCTGTTGCCAAGTCTTCATGTTTATGTTCTAGAGTGTCAGTTCTGTCCCCTAGTGTGGATATTTCTCTCTTAAGATCAGCGACTGATGTTCTGATTTCCTGTTTTAGGGAAGAGTGGTGAGAGTCCATTTTAGTTGATAAGGAATTAATGAGTTCCTTGAGGGAAGTACTTTCAGTAGTATAGATAGAATCTTTCCCAGAGGGATGTGGTTCTTCCTCTCCTTGGCCAGATGGGGAATCTCTAGAGTCTTCGTCTGAGAGGTCTCTCTCGAGTAGGAATTTACTATGAAAATGATCCGCCACAGTTCTCTTTGGGCCTTCAGTATGTTTGTTGTTCGTTTTTTTCCTGTTTGAGTGAGACATGTTTTATGAGTCCCTTGTGCTGTGTGAATAGTGAAGTTGTGAGGCACTCCGTTAACAGGTTGTAATATTCTGCAGCAACTCGTTGTACACTTCTCCTCGGGGAGGTTGCCCTCACAGGGCGATCACGGGAAAGGTAAGGGGGGTATGACCCACTGCCCAAGCTGACAGCAGGAAACGGGAGAGGAGAGTGTATTACCAGCCAGGTAGGATTTCTTTGTTTTTATTGTAGAGCGTGTAAGTGCATATATTAATCAGAGAAGCATCCTTGTCTCTATTTGACAGGTCACCTTCAGGGGTATAGGTGGGTATGCTTAGGCAGGGATCCTCAGCTATGTGCCTGTGAGTTGTCTGTGTATTGCATCCAGTACCTTTTTCTTGGGATTTGTGAGAAGAACAAAAATACACAGCTATATGCTAAGGAAAACAAGCAATCAGAGACAGACCTGTATCTAAATCACAAACAACCTGCCTATAGACAATTGGATATTTCTGAGTACAGTCTCAGGGGTACATATATTAATCAGAATCAGCAGCAGTGCGTCTCAGATTTTGGAATCCAGATGGAGCTTTTAGTATATACGGTTTGAGATAAGTCTCTCCTTACTGTGAATCTAGTATCAGATGTCTGTTAGTATAACTGTTGCATCTGTTAGGTATAGTAGCAATGACTTCCAAGATCTACGTTTCAATCAGCTTAGGTGTTCAGTATTTTCATACATAAAGCAGATATCCTGATTATTTCAGGTTAAAAAGTAGATGTAGTGAGATTTATATTCTGCAGTTTATGCAGCCAGAAACACTTCCTTATTTGCAGCAGTAGTTATGTACATAAGGGTGATTTCTTCCTAGATGCAGTCAGCACTAATAACCAGCAGAATCAAAATTTACTTTCTTAGTGCAGTAAAAACCATAAAGAAAATATAGTAAAAATATTCTTCTTCTATCCCCAGTCTAGGATTAAGGGGCTTTCAAAGTGATTATGAGAAAATAAAGTATAGTGATTCCCCAGCTCCGGGAAATCTCTTGTCCAAAGTATGAGAAGTATGCTAAATCCACACACTGCAGTTTTAGTCCCAAAAATCAGTATTCCGGTATGAAATATAAGTGTTCAAATAAAGTGATCAGTGCATGGGAGCTTGGAAGTAATTTGTACAATAAAGCTGATTATTAAGTAGTGTATCTTGTTTTCACTTTAGTTTTAATTTTCTGTTTTTCCCCTAGTATGTGATCCGTTGAGTAAAACCATAACAGTGTAATCCATAAGGATAAGTTCTTACCCTCCTTGATGTTCGTCTGTTGGTTTGCAGGCCGCTTCAATTTACTCCGCTTGGGATTGGCAGGTCTTGAAGAAGGTCAGGCCTCAAAATGGCGAGTTCGCGCCAAAAAGTGAGCAGCGCTAAACTCCGCCACAAGCCTACAAGTGTTTCGTCCGGGATCTAGCCGGGAGCAGGGGTGAGGTGTCCCCCAGGGATAGAGGTAGAAGCCAAAGGGTAATTAGTTCTAAGGGCTAGGTGCCGCTGCTTAACCGTTCTTCATGCAGTGATAGGTTGCTGCTCCGGAGCGGAGTCCCGACCCTCCGGGCAGTAGTGATGTGTGATCAGAAGGTCAGTAGGTGATCAGACCGGAGTCCGATTTCAGGTGCCAGGCAGCCAGTTGTGTCGATAGGCAGATGTCGTGGAGCAATTCCCCTCAGTCAGACCGGTGTCGTTTGAGAGCGCACACAGCGCACAAATTTCTGATCGTTCAGTTGCACAAATCACTCAAATACCTCCAGTATGTGTTCTAGAAGTAATGACTAACAAAAAGAGTCACTATATAGGTTTTAGGAATTACTTATGTATATTTAAAATGTAATAGCAAGAGAGAGCTCCCCTAATGCACGTCTCTTCAGCTTGACGGTTAACTCCGCCCCCCCGTTGTTATGTTTTATCATTACCAAGCAGTCAGGACTGGATCAGGATCAAATCATTCTAGCTTGTGTGTACATGGATAGGTATATAACAACTCACACAAATTATTATCTCTCTTTACCAGCAGTTTCCTAGTAATCATCTTAAAGCTTATCCTGCATAGAGCCGTATCAGCAATTTATTCCTGCACTGAGACTATGACATCATAAATCCCGCTCTCAATGTTAGTAAAACAACAACAAAGGGATGCAGGGTCGGCTCCAAGGGGGGCATTGACGGGCAATGCCCACCCAAATGGAATGCTGTGCCCCCTCAAAAAATAATTTTGTTATTATATAAATAAGTGTAGAAAAACAACAAGGAGTCCTCTTCTTAAATGAGTATATTCCAATTTATTAGCTAAATCATAAAAAACAGAGTAGAAAGAATACTCATTTAAGAAGAAGACTCCTCGTTGTTTTCTATACTTTTTTGAGAGTGGAGGAACTTGCTTCTTTTCTTCGAGTTGTAGGAGCTATTTGGATTCAAACTCCCCCTTGAATTAAGATCTGGTAATAACACCAGCCGAAGATTGGAGCCAAATACACGTGACGGCGTTTCACAGAGATGCTATACCTACTTCCTGTGTAGCTGATTGGAATCCCTTTGTGGTACTGGAGTTCTTTTCGCTCCGGTGCTGAAAGCAGGAAGGATTTAGCGGTAATCCGGGCCGAAGATGTTATAAAGATTGGCTTCATTCTCGGAAGCCAGAAGGTCACGAGTAAAACAGCTTGGTCCATTTGGTTTCTCCCTGCTTATCGCTGACTTTGTGTTTGTGCTGGGTGTTGGATCTTGGTCAGGTATAGGCTTATATAGTCGTCGCATAAAGAAAGTTTTGGTTTAAATATTTTGTCCAGGAGATTTGGTGGTTTACTTTTCTTGTATAAATAAGTGTGTCTTAATTCTGGAAAGGTGGTAACCCTAGTTATGATACCAGTCACATCAAGCATATTGTGTGTGTATCACTTTCTCAGTGGAATGATGCTGACCTTTTACAAGCAACACACAGAAACTGTTCCCTGCACAATATGTGCAAACCAGACTCTTACAGGGAGACTGTATAGAATAAATCTAGGGTAGCTATGACACCAGCCCCGAACTGTAAACGTTTGTAAACCAGTCACTCAATGGGAACAGTTCACAAATGATACCAGCAACCACTCAGCAAATTGTGTACATATAAATCATGGTGTGGGTGTTCCCATTATAGTGTGAATATAGCAGTCACACTCAGTAGGTGTTCCCAGCATAGCGTGTCTATCTATACAAGTCACACACAGTGGGTGGTTCTATATACAATGCCAACCTCTTGTCCAGCCCATATGTGTGTCGTGCTCAAGTTATAGTCCAATGCCTGCACTGGGCCAGCAAAACAAGCAGCAGGGGAAGGAGCCCTTCTCATCCGACAGCAGCAGCACACTAACTAAGGGAATGCTTCCACTTTACATAAACATGGCGGCCCTCAGAAGGCGCACACCGGTTGCTGTATCACAGTAAGTCCCAAGCTTTTCTATTTACCATATTATACAGTGTTAACCGAGTTTTGACCCTGCTCTGTGCCCGCATTATATACTCACCGGGCAGCATTCGCTCTGACCCTGTGACTGGCATAGAGGGTCACTCACGACCTTGTACAGGCAAAGAGTGTGGTTTCCTGATGCTAATATATCTTCACGTCACGCATATTTTATGTTGTTTACTAACATTAGCAGCTGATTACATTAACCAGTAGTTTACTCTCTATATGAATGATTTGCTTGATATATCCACTATAGTCTCAGTGCAGTATGGATTAAAAGGGCTTCTGTTGCGAGTGTATTTGAGTAGAAACGCCGATGTCACTCTGAGTGGTAATTGTCAGTGTAGCATTATTTTATTTCTATTGTAAGGGATGTCCCCTCACTCTGCTCTTATTTTGACTCTCATACATGCTTTGTAAAAAATGCGTGCCCCCTCATGAAAAAAAATGCCCCCATTTCATTCGTTGTGGAGCCGAGTCTGCAGGGATGTATCAATGTGCATAATAAATATATAAAAAAAGCTACTTGACATAACGGTATCCAAATCAGTGTGTAAATGTATATAGAGATCAAAATGCCCAGTGTCATCACTTTTAACTAGTATAGGCATATCAATAGTCCTATATTGGACCTAATAATAGAGATAGCAAATCTATATACCAGCTATTACCTAAGATATCGCTCCAAATGTATCCTCAGAATTACCTACATGTAGACGAACCGGTCTAAGTACTTAAAAAAATGAAACATAAAAATGCAATCCAAAAGTATAAATATAGCTGCAAGCAGCGATAGAGGTGGCCATGCACATCGACATTGCAATGACATACAAGCAGCTAAGTCACAATATAAAGCTTTATAGAAGTTTTTACAATTCTAACATTAGCAGTTGGAAAGAAAACACATTTTCGAAATTTTTGCGTTTTTCAAGATGGCTGCCCCACCATATGATTAGTACTTTCATCACGATCAGATGTAACTCTAGGTGACAATATATGGTTATACAGCAAATTTCACAGCTTTAACATAAGCGGTTGGAAAGAAAACACATTTTCGAAATTTTCTCGTAAACCAATATGGCTGCCACAGCTTGTGACCAATTCCTTCAACATGAACAAATGTGACTCTAGGTCACAATATAAGGTTATATAGCAAGTTTCACAGTTCTAACATAAGCAGTTGCAGAGAAAATAGATTTGCGAAATATTCGCATAAAACAAAATGGCTGCCAGATCATATTATATACAGCCTCCATATTATGCACAATAATTGTCACCATAGATCTCAATAAACATGGCAAAAATAAAGCATTTTTGTAAAACGGTTTTTGTTTTATTATTAATTTAAAAATATTGTTAAGCGTTTTTGAACAATTCAAAATGGCTGCCAAACCACATGACCTATCAACTTCTCTTGAACAAATCTGAATGTTAGTCATAAGGTAACTCTATAAACAAAATTTCAAGTCTGTTCCATATGCGGTTTCGGAGAAGAAGATTTTTATAGTTTTTAAAAATGGCGCATACGAAACAAAATGGCCGCCAAGCTATGCAATGTATGGCTTTCAAATTGCACATACTAATGCTCACTATAGACCTCTACAATTTGCAGTAGTTTCATGAAAATTTGCAAATGTTTTATTTCACGAAGGCGACTGCGCAATGCGAATTTTAACTGCAATATTGTCTTTAAGGGTTATGACTATGTGTAATCATGTGTCTATTACACTGTAATATTGTTAAATACTGTAAAACTAATGTATAAATTGCAAAATTACGCAATTAAATGGCGATAAAAAGGTTAATGTCTCACAGCAGCCATGTTGATTATGGAAAAATCACAATTTTAACAATCTTGGTAGAGGACCTTGCAAGGAGCATACGTGCAAAATTGCATTTTATTGCACTAAGCGATTTAAGAGAAGAAGATGTTTAAAGATTTTCGCAAAATGCAAGATGGTTGCTACATCATGTGACCAAGGCACTTCTGTTGAGCAATGGCAAATCTAGGTCATAGCAGCACTAAGCACAGCAAGTTTCAAAGTTGCAACATAAGCAGTTCCAGAGCTAAAGATTATTAAGCAGTTCTCGAAATTTGTCGCAAAAAACAATATGGCTGCGTAACCTTATGACCTATGAGTTCAATATTGCATGAGATGTAGCATTGCAATAGGCTGTACCAGCATACCTGATTTCAAGAGTTTAGCATAAGTAATTTGTGTTTTGTGAGCAATTGACTCAAAAAAGGCAGTATTGAATTACAAATAATTACCATAAACTTAAAACCGATATTGCTGCCGCATCATGTGACTGATTCTCTCCTAATGAGCAATTGTGAATCCAGGTCGCAATATAAGAGTGTACAGCAAATTTCACAGTTCTTACATAAGCGGTTGCAAAGGTAATAGACTTTCGGTATTTTCGCGTAAACCAATATGGCTGCCCGATCGTAAGATATACAGCCTCCATATTACGCACAATAGTGCTCACTATAGATGTCAATAAACATGGCAAAAATAAAGCATTTTTGTGAAACGGTTTTTGTTTTATTATTGATTTAAATATATCGTTAAGCAATTTTGAACAATTCAAAATGGCTGCCAAACCACATGACCAATTGACTTCTCTTGAACAAATCTGAATATTGGTCATAAGATAACTCTACAAACCAAGTTTCACGTCTGTCTAATAAGCGGTTTCGGAGAAGAAGATTTTTGTAGTTTTTAAAAACAGCGCATATGAAACAAAATGGCCGCCACACTGTGCAATGTATGGCTTTCAAATTGCACACACTAATGCTCACCATAGACCTCTACAATTTGCAGAAGTTTCATGAAAATTTGTGAATGTTTTATTTCACGATGGCGACTGCGCAGTGCGAATTTTAACTGCAATATTGTCTTTAAGGGTTATGACTATGTGTAATCATGTGTCTATTACACTGTAATATTGTTAAATATTGAAAAACTAATGTATTAAGTACAAATTTACGCAATTAAATGTCGATAAAAAGGTTAATGTCTCACGGCAGCCATGTTGATTATGGAAAAATCGCAATTTGAACAAACTTGGTAGAGGACCTGGCAAGGAGCATTTGTGCAAAATTGTGCATCATTGCACTAAGCGGTTTAAGAGAAGAAGATGTTTGAAGATTTTCGCAAAATGCAAGATGGCTGCCACATCATGTGACCGAGGCACTTCTCTTGAGCAACAGCAAATCTAGGTCATAGTAGCACTAAGCACAGCAAGTTTCAAAGTTGTAACATAAGCAGTTCCAGAGCTAAAGATTTTTAAGTGTTTGTCGAAATTTGTCGCAAAAAGCAATATGGCTGCCAGAGCATGTGACCTAAGAGTTCAATTTTGCATGAGATGTAGCAGAGCAATAGGATGTACCAGCATACCTGATTTCAAGAGCTTTGCATAAGCAGTTAAGCAGTTATGGGCAATTGAATAAAAAGCTTGGCGGAATAAAAAGAATAATAATAATAATAATCCTAACAATAACAATAGGTTGTCCTGCAACTTCGTTGCATGGCCACCTAATTAAACACATAGAATTAAATACATAAAGCTAACGTCAGGGATCATAAGTAAATTTTCATTATAAGTGTATTGTACATCTATATATATATATATATATATATATATATATATATATATATATTTATATATATATATGTCTCATTTCAGTTACATCATGGGAAAAATTAACTTTTAGCAGTTACATACAGATCACCAAGATCAATAAATCAAAGCCTATTTATAAAAAGCAGTGCCAATCCACATTCGTGTTAAGGTTCCTAGGTTGTACCGTATCAGGCCTGTAGATCTATTGTGCTTCTAGTTGTAAAAGGCGCTGGTCCCTACTCCCATCCCTTTTCGGAGGAGGAACATGATCAATCAGTTGGAAGCGTAGGTCCTTAACAATGTGGCCCTTCTCTGCAAAGTGCCTAGCTACCGGCTGATCACTGTTACCCTTGTCTAATTGTAGAACACTTGTGGAATTGATTCTGTTTCACTTTCTAATTGAGTACTGGTATATACTAAAGCCTGTATTCAGCATTTAAAATTCATTTGTCAGAGTTGTAACTATAAACCCCCCCACCCAGAAAACAGAATTTATGCTTACCTGATAAATTACTTTCTCCAACGGTGTGTCCGGTCCACGGCGTCATCCTTACTTGTGGGAATATCTCTTCCCCAACACGAATTGGCAAAGAGTCCCAGCAAAGCTGGCCATATAGTCCCTCGTAGGCTCCGCCCACCCCAGTCATTCGACCGACGGACAGGAGGAAAAATATAGGAGAAACCATATGGTACCGTGGTGACTGTAGTTAGAGAAAATAATTCATCAGACCTGATTAAAAAAACCAGGGCGGGCCGTGGACCGGACACACCGTTGGAGAAAGTAATTTATCAGGTAAGCATAAATTCTGTTTTCTCCAACATTGGTGTGTCCGGTCCACGGTGTCATCCTTACTTGTGGGAACCAAAACCAAAGCTTTAGGACACGGATGAAGGGAGGGAGCAAATCAGGTTACCTAAACGGAAGGCACCACGGCTTGCAAAACCTTTCTCCCAAAAATAGCCTCCGAAGAAGCAAAAGTATCAAATTTGTAAAATTTGGCAAAAGTGTGCAGTGAAGACCAAGTCGCTGCCTTACATATCTGGTCAACAGAAGCCTCGTTCTTGAAGGCCCATGTGGAAGCCACAGCCCTAGTGGAGTGAGCTGTGATTCTTTCAGGAGGCTGCCGTCCGGCAGTCTCATAAGCCAATCGGATGATGCTACTAGTGCATCTACTAGAGTCGCCTTGGGATCCCTGGATCTGGACCCGTAGCAAGGAACCTTGAAGTTCTGACGAGACGCCATCAGATCCATGTCTGAAATGCCCCATAATTGAGTTAGTTGGGCAAAGATCTCCGGGTGGAGTTCCCACTCCCCCGGATGGAATGTCTGACGACTCAGATAATCCGCTTCCCAGTTTTCCACACCTGGGATGTGGATCGCAGATAGGTGGCAGGAGTGATCCTCCGCCCATTGAATTATTTTGGTCACTTCTTTCATCGCCAGGGAACTCCTTGTTCCCCCCTGATGATTGATATACGCAACGGTCGTCATGTTGTCTGATTGGAATCTTATGAATCTGGCCTTTGCTAGCTGAGGCCAAGCTCTGAGAGCATTCAAGACCATAGTCTTTCAGGGATTCCCAGACCGCGCCCCAGCCCACTAGACTGGCGCCGGTCGTGACAATGACCCACTCTGGTCTGCGGAAGCTCATTCCCTGGGATAGATGGTCCAGGGTCAGCCACCAACGGAGTGAATCTCTGGTCTTCTGATCTACTTGAATCATTGGAGACAAGTCTGTATAGTCCCCATTCCACTGTTTGAGCATGCACAGTTGTAATGGTCTTAGATGAATTCGTGCAAAAGGAACTATGTCCATTGCTGCAACCATCAACCCTACTACTTCCATGCACTGCGCTATGGAAGGACGTGGAACAGAATGAAGAACTTGACAAGTGCTTAGAAGTTTTGACTTTCTGACCTCTGTCAGAAAAATCCTCATTTCTAAGGAATCTATTATTGTTCCCAAGAAGGGAACTCTTGTTGACGGAGACAGAGAACTTTTTTCTATGTTCACCTTCCATCCGTGTGATCTGAGAAAGGCCAGAACGATGTCTGTATGAGCCTTTGCTGTTGACAGGGACGACGCTTGTATTAGAATGTCGTCCAAGTATGGTACTACTGCAATGCCCCTCGGTCTTAGAACCGCTAGAAGGGACCCTAGTACCTTTGTGAAAATCCTTGGAGCAGTGGCTAACCCGAATGGGAGGGCCACAAACTGGTAATGTTTGTCCAGAAAGGCGAACCTTAGGAACTGATGATGTTCTTTGTGGATAGGAATATGTAGGTACGCATCCTTTAGATCCACAGTAGTCATAAATTGACCTTCCTGGATAGTGGGTAGAATCGTTCGAATGGTTTCCATCTTAAACGATGGTACCCTGAGAAATTTGTTTAGGATCTTCAAATCCAAAATTGGTCTGAAAGTTCCCTCTTTTTTGGGAACTACGAACAGATTTGAATAAAATCCCATTCCTTGTTCCTTTATTGGAACTGGGTGTATCACTCCCATCTTTAACAGGTCTTCTACACAATGTAAGAACGCCTGTCTCTTTATTTGGTTTAAGGATAAGTGAGACATGTGGAAACTTCCCCTTGGGGGTAGTTCCCTGAATTCCAGAAGATAACCCTGAGAAACTATTTCTAGTGCCCAGGGATCCTGAACATCTCTTGCCCAAGCCTGAGCAAAGAGAGAGAGTCTGCCCCCTACTAGATCCGGTCCCGGATCGGGGGCTACTCCTTCATGCTGTTTTGTTAGCAGCAGCAGGCTTCTTGGCCTGCTTACCCTTGTTCCAGCCTTGCATAGGCTTCCAGGCTGGTTTGGGCTGTGAGGCATTACCCTCTTGCTTAGAGGATGCAGAATTAGAGGCCGGTCCGTTCCTGAAATTGCGAAAGGAACGAAAATTAGACTTATTCTTGGCCTTGAAAGGCCTATCTTGAGGAAGGGCGTGGCCCTTTCCCCCAGTGATGTCTGAGATAATCTCTTTCAATTCTGGTCCAAATAGAGTTTTACCTTTGAAAGGGATATTAAGCAATTTTGTCTTGGATGATACATCCGCTGACCAAGACTTTAGCCAAAGCGCTCTGCGCGCCACAATTGCAAACCCTGAATTTTTCGCCGCTAATCTAGCTAATTGCAAAGCGGCATCTAAAATAAAAGAGTTAGCCAACTTGAGTGCGTGAACTCTGTCCATAACCTCCTCATATGGAGTCTCTCTACTGAGCGACTTTTCTAGTTCCTCGAACCAGAACCACGCTGCTGTAGTGACAGGAACAATGCACGAAATGGGTTGTAGAAGGTAACCTTGCTGTACAAAAATCTTTTTAAGCAAACCTTCCAATTTTTTATCCATAGGATCTTTGAAAGCACAACTATCCTCGATAGGCATAGTAGTGCGCTTGTTTAGAGTAGAAACTGCCCCCTCGACCTTAGGGACTGTCTGCCATAAGTCCTTTCTGGGGTCGACCATAGGAAATAATTTCTTAAATATAGGGGGGGGGGGGAACAAAAGGTATGCCGGGCTTCTCCCACTCCTTATTCACTATGTCCGCCACCCGCTTTGGTATAGGAAAAGCGTCGGGGAGCACCGGAACCTCTAGAAACTTGTCCATCTTGCATAATTTCTTTGGAATGACCAAGTTGTCACAATCATCCAGAGTAGATAACACCTCCTTAAGCAGTGCGTGGAGATGCTCTAATTTAAATTTAAATGTCACAACATCAGGTTCAGCTTGTTGAGAAATTTTTCCTGAATCTGAAATTTCCCCATCTGACAAAACCTCCCTCATGGCCACTTCAGATTGGTGTGAGGGAATGACAGAACAATTATCATCAGCGCCCTCCTGCTCTTCAGTGTTTAAAACAGAGCAATCGCGCTTTCTCTGATATGCAGGCATTTTGGATAAAATATTTGCTATGGAGTTATCCATTACAGCTGTCAATTGTTGCATGGTAATAAGCATTGGCGCGCTAGATGTACTAGGGGCCTCCTGCGTGGGCAAAACTGGTGTAGACACAGTAGGAGATGATGTAGTATCATGTCTACTCCCCTCATTTGAGGAATCATCTTGGGCAATTTCATTATCTGTGGCAGTACTGTCCTTAATTTGTTTGGACGCTATGGCACAATTATCACACAATTTTAAATGGGGAGACACATTGGCTTTCATACATATAGAACATAGCTTATCCGAAGGCACAGACATGTTAAACAGGCTTAAACTTGTCAATAAAGCACAAAAAACTTTTTAAAACAAAACCGTTACTCTCTCTTTAAATTTTAAACAGAAACACTTTATTACTGAATATGTGAAAAAGTATGAAGGAATTGTTCAAAAATTACCAAAATTTCACCACAGTGTCTTAAAGCATTAAGAGTATTGCACACCAATTTTCAGAGCTTTAACCCTTAAAATAACGGAACCGGAGCCGTTTACAAATTTAACCCCTATACAGTCCCAGCTACAGCCTTTGCTGAGACCTAACCAAGCCCAGAGGGGAATACGATACCAAATGACGCCTTCTAGAAACTTTTCCAGCTACTTTCAGATCCTCACACATGCATCTGCATGTCTTGCTCTCAAAAACAACTGTGCAGTAATGGCGCGAAAATGAGGCTCAGCCTACAACTGGGAAGGCCCTCCCTGACTGGAAAAGGTGTCTAACATAGTGCCTGCCGTTAAAAAAACGTTCCCCAAGTTTATAAATGTGAATTATCAGCATAAACATGTATAAAATGTCCAAATAAAGCAATCGATTTAGCCCATAAAAATGTCTACCAGTTTTATAGCCCATATTAAGCCCTTTATTCTGTTTGAGACTAAGAAAATGGCTTACCGGTCCCCATGAGGGGAAATGACAGCCTTCCAGCATTACACAGTCTTGTTAGAAATATGGCTAGTCATACCTTAAAGGGACAGTAAAGTCAAAACTAAACTTTCATGATTCAGATAGGGCATGCAATTTTAAACAACTTTCCAATTTACTTTTATCATCAAATTTGCTTTGTTCCCTTGGTGGTATTTTTGAAAAGCTAAACCTAGCTAGGCTCAAACTGATTTCTAAACCGTTAAAAACCGCCTACTAGCTCAGAGCATTTTGAAAGTTTTTCACAGTTAGACAGTGCTAGTTCACATATGTCATATAGATAACATTGTGCTCACTCCCGTGAAGTTATTTAGGAGTCTTCACTGATTGACTACACTGCATGTCTGTCAAAGGCACTTAGATAAGGAGGCTGTCTGCAAAGGCTTAGATACAAGGTAATCACAGAGGTAAAAAGTATATTAATATAACTTTGTTGGTTATGCAAAAACGGGGAATGGGTAATAAAGGGATAATCTATCTTTTTAAATAAGAAACATTTTGGTGTAGACTGTCCCTTTAAGCAGAAAAGTCTGCTAACTGTCTCCCCCAACTGAAGTTACTTCATCTCAACAGTCCTATGTGGAAACAGCAATCGATTTTAGTTACTGTCTGCTAAAATCATCTTCCTCTCACAAACAGAAATCTTCATCCTTTTCTGTTTCAGAGTAAATAGTACATACCAGCACTATTTTAAAATAACAAACACTTGATAGAAGAATAAAAAACTACATTTTAAACACCAAAAACTCTTAACCATCTCTGTGGAGATGTTGCCTGTGCAACGGAAAAGAGAATGACTGGGGTTGGCGGAGCCTAGGAGGGACTATATGGCCAGCTTTGCTGGGACTCTTTGCCATTTCCTGTTGGGGAAGAGATATTCCCACA
This sequence comes from Bombina bombina, assembly GCF_027579735.1. Lineage (NCBI taxonomy): Eukaryota > Metazoa > Chordata > Amphibia > Anura > Bombinatoridae > Bombina > Bombina bombina. The sequence continues at coordinate 227,563,465 of NC_069499.1, forward strand.
AGTAAGGATGACGCCGTGGACCGGACACACCAATGTTGGAGAAATGTATGTTGTGATCCAAGAGTTTATAAATAAGTCATGAGCACTACCTTCTTTGGTTGTACATTTAACCTTGAAATCTAAGTATATGAACTGTAAAAAATTCAAATTCAATTAAACTATCTGAGGGAAACAGGAGTATTAAATAGATTGTTGCAAAAGATTTTCCTAGCAAGGCCAACATCAAATAAGAAAGTTTCTGTTCTAGGCTCACGATTTTAAATATTTGATGACTATATTGTTTCCAAAAGGGATACACTGATATCCAAGCAGTAAATGAGAATTTTCATATTTAAAAAGGTTGAAATGTAAATATTCCAAATAGGTTTACACAATCATATTGTGTGTGTGTGTGTGCATGTGAATAAAATATATGGAACTGAGAGTAATAAGAACCCAAAGGATTATTTTAATGGCCACTGAGCTAAATCACAAGCATATACAGTATTTGTGTTGCTAATACGGTTAATAAGCATAGAAAAATATCAAGCTATAATGAACATGTAACTTATGTATAATTTTAGCATCAACTGTGAGCCACATATAACAACAAGCAGAACATTTTACCAAATACAATTTCTGTTTAACCCCTTTCTGCCGGTACTTATTTGTTACATCAGAACCAATAACTATCCTGAAGAATTCCAGAAATTCTAAACGAGTGCCAGCTAGAAATCACACATCACACACCAAGAAACAAAGGTCTTCTAAACCCTATGACAAACCTTACTTGTCACAGGATTATGGGCCTGAATCAAAGTCTCAATAACAGAATCAGAAAAAAACACTTTTGTCTAAAAACTAGGCATTCAATCTCCAAGAAAAAAAGAGACAGAGGCGCCAACATGGCCTAGTACCATCAGACAAGTGGATAATAAAATATAGAAGAATGGGTACTCACAAACGTAGCGCACCCAATGGTGCTAATGGAGCAGACTGGAACTTTGTAGTGGTCCAGCTCACTGAGAATGGTACACACGGCACATATATACAGACTTGGTCAGCAATACATCAAAGGTGTCTGTAAAAGGTTACAAAAAGAAAAGGGCTACCATAGCCTAGTACAGTCCAATCAAGTGTAAGAGTAATATAAGGTCACACTTACAGAAAGTACTGCACCTCCAGGTGCAGTAACAGCAAGCTGGGACTTCTCAGTCGCCCAGTAGACCACTCTCTTGGCAAACAGAATCCTCACCAACAATCCACGAACCGGCGTGAAAATAATCCATACAGCACCAAGTGTATCATAAAAACAGATATCACCGTGTGCAGAGCACAGAGCTCAGACATGGGAGTCTCAGTGAGTGTCTGACAGCCTGCTCCCCTCCTCTCACTCTAACACATTACTGGTGTAATGTGTTAGAGTGAGAGGAGGGGAGCAGGCTGTCAGACACCTTCCTTATATTATTAAGCCATTACTTCAGCATAGTCTGATTGGAAAACTCAGATATGTGTCTGTTCAACAAAGGCCAGATCTGAAAAACATTGAAGATTACACAGAGTTCCAGAACATTTATATGCTCCTTTACCTCCCGAAGAGACCACACCCTCTGCATTTCTGAAGTCCCGACTACTTCCCAACACGAAAGACTTGCGATTGTTAAGTCAAATTTGGACGAAGAAAGAATGCCCCTGGAACAAAGCAATGATGATTAATCCACCAAAAAATAGGAAGTGTCTTGGTAAGAAATCCAGAATGATTTTCTGAGAAATGGAGTATGATCTCTGCATCACTGACAAAGCTGAAAAGGCTAAATGTGCAACAGAGCAAATGGAATAGCATTTGATCACTATTATCAAACCTAGTAAATAACTATGAAGGAAAAAAATAACAAAATGAAAACAAGCTGAGAGTAACTTCTGTCTCCTATGATCTGTCAAAGATAGAAGATAGAGTCTATAATGACACCTAGGTCATCTATGAATATAATCCTCGTATGAGAAGAGAACTCCTTGGAAAATTGATTCTCCATCAATGCTCTTGAAGAAAGTACAAGAGTTTTGTCAGGATATTGCTGAGTGACATTATATAAGATATATATACATTATATAGATAAATAATTAATCTTAAAATACTAACCCTGGGTACACATCTTTTATAATTGTAAAGTACAGGTCTATTCAAACAGGCTTGAACCTACATCCCTGGCCTTCCCCTAGCTATACTCAAATACAGATGGATGCCTCAAAGAACAATAGGAAATAAACATTGGTCCCAATAGTGAAGGCAGGTCAATTCAAAGAAACCTTTGATCACTGCCTGGAATTGTGTAATAAGATTTCCTGTTAGATCACCACAGACCTCCTGTAATCAGGAAGAGACAGTCTACAGTAATTAGTCCTTTGAAGCTAACAAGCAAAATCTTTGGCAAAGCAGTTAATTTATACTATGTATGTATAAACAAGACACTGTAATTCCTGCAACCCTTGAATACACAATTCTTGTCTGGAAAGCTGATATTATTATTATTTATTATTATCGGTTATTTGTAGAGCGCCAACAGATTCTGCAGCGCTATAAACAAAGGGGGAGTACAACAAAACAATTATAGGGTAGAGGGCCCTGCCAAGAGTTGCAATGTTGTAGTCAGCTCTTAAGAAGGTGATCTACAAACAGCTGGACTTTTAGGCTTACATGCTAAGGGGGTTCAGGGGATTGCAGTGGAGGAGAGGAACTGGTATCAGATACCCCAGATGCCCGCATATGGGAGGCTAAGAGTCATATGAAATGACTTGTGTTTAAGTTCATATAGTTAAAATACTCAGATTGTATTAATCTCTCTCTCTATCTATCTATCTATATATATATATCTCTGAGAGAAAGGCCTAATATCCTCTAATATCCTATATTAAATAAGTGTCTGATAATTAAACAAATAATTGTATTGGTGAATTTAAAATGTTTGACCGTATTTCAAAATAAACAGCATTTGCTTTATTCCAGAATCTGATCCCAATGAGTTTTGGAGATTAATACATCGTCAATAAGTTGTCCAATGAATTATATCATATCTGTGATTTTGTGTAATCAAAATAACATTATCAAGAGATGTACTAAATATGGAGTATATTTATATTAATAGAAAATGAGAATCCAATAAATATATCTGTATATTTAGTTAATACAGAGTTCATTTCTAAATACATATATGATATAAGATGGTGACTGGGAAATGCAATATATACCAGTATATTAAATGAACTGATATATTAATAAATATCATACTGAAAGTATTAAATTAAAATCCTTTGAAGTCCCCTCATAAAAATGTGACTTTTAAATACATCTCTTAAAATATTAAGTAGAATTGTATTGAGACAAACACTGAATATATGTATATTATATGTAAGCAGATATGCAATTAGAAATATGTCTAATACTAAATCAATATACTCATGTTTGGTATTGAAATACAACTTGCTCAGCCAAACTAAATAATACCATATAAAAATTGACCAAATAGTTTATTGAGCTATAAAATATGAGTGTATTAAATAGACATTTGATAAAAATATATATCCCGGTAATTGAGAAACAGATTTTTTTAAAGATGAAATGAAACTACACTCCTACTCATGTTGCCCTCCGGTGTCTGATATGGAAATTACAGACAGAGAAATTAAATTTAAGGAAATTGAATGGCATTACAAGTAACCTATGAGAGGTAAGCTCCGGCTCAAAGGGCGTAACCAGATTACAGAATGAAGGAGTGGCTTATGACTGATATAAGCTTTCACTCTATGCAAGAGGAGACAGTCTCACTTTGTAAGAGAGAGATACACACATTTTGGGCATATACTTTCTCTGACTCCTGGCTGGAACACTTTCTGTGGACAAAGATACTCTGTGACCTGTACCCCTGCAAAATAAGTGAAATATTCCTTCACATATGACCTATAGAATATCTGGAAGCTGAAACTCTCAATTTGGTTTTCTTGTAATGTATGTGCGTTTAATTTGTTTTGTATATTAAATAGGCCTTAACAAAGAAATTTGATATAGCATAGTATAGCTGCAACTGTGAATTAAAAGATATCTTATTCTTATATTTAATATTAATTAGACCAGGGTAGTAAGTGTACTAGTGTTAAATATTATTATTAAGAAAGGATTTATGTATTTTAATGTCATAAGTTATTTGTAGTTATTGTGATATATTTTAGAATTTGTTTTATTGTGGCTAAATAAGAAGTTATCTCATGCTAGATTAATTGGTATATGTTGAATTGGCAGTATTGTGTAACAATCTCTGGGTTTAAGTAAGTATATTAGATTATATGGGGTTAAAAATAGTGAATTATATTTCCCTGGAAATTCCATTAGATTGTGGGAGTTAAGGTAAGATTTCATTGTGAGATTTGAACATAGGAGAATACAAACATTGTTAAATAAGCTATATATATTGAATTGATTAAACTTTCTGGCTATTTATAAATTATTCTAGTATAATTCCTGTGTGACATTTTATAAGCGATTCATTTTGAGTTGAGGTTAATTTATAGAAATATTGTGTCCATAATACTGAGGTACCTTTAATTCATTCTGAGTTAAGGTTAATTTATAGAAGTGTTTCGTCCATTCATGGGATAATAGACATATATATTTGGTCATAATTAATATATTATTTTCTGCATAAATATAATCAATGTGTTTATAGAGTAGAGCTGCAACAACTAATCGTCATAATCGATAATAATCGATTATGAAAATAGTTGTCAACGAATCTCATAATCGATTAGTTGGTTTTTCAACCTTTATAAGTATATATTCGTTATTTTTAGAGCGGACTAGATATTTCGCTTAACCTTATAGCTGGTTATTTAACATTGCATATAGATATTCAAGATATTTTTATGTTAGAATGAAGTCAAGGGTTACTTTGAGAGGCCCCTTGCCAAGGTAGAAAACACTTAGCATTGATGAAGAGCTAACAAAGATAAATATCCCACTTTGGTGAAATTGGCAAAACCCTACTTATACACCTCAACAGCCTTTTCTCTGCTGCAGGAAATATAGCTGCAAACAGAGAACCAGCCTTAGCCAGAAGCACTTGGACATGTTGAGATTTTTGCATTTCAATGCAAAGTTTCTGAAAGAGTGAATAACAGAATGTTATTAACAGTGATAGCCTAACTCTTTCTAGTTCTACCTCTTTTCAAACAGTTTGTGGTTTTGTTTTGTTTAATTATAAAACTGTGCTCTGCTGCTTAAAAATTGAAGAAACAGTTGTGTTAATGTAAAGTTTTAGTCTGAAGTTTATATTTGTAACACTCATTATGTGGATTTTATTTAAAACATAGAAAACTATTATTGATTCTATTTTAATCCGATTAGTCGATTAATCGAAAAAATAATCGGCCGATTAATCGATTATTAAAATAATCGTTAGTTGCAGCCCTATTATAGAGATTAACTGGTCAGAACTCAGGAATTAATTTAATTTGAGATTAAATATTGATTTTAATAATACTTTTATTGTCAAGTTTAGAGATATCTCAATAGTGCTATTTTGGAGTATACTACAGAGGTTTGATATTTCACTGGAGTGTACTGATATAATTTCTACTATATTAATTCAAAGTATTGCTGACAATAATTTTGATATTGTTTATTAAATATTAATATTCATAATTCCATTAATCAAAAATATTGTTATGTAAATATATAACGTGTTGGAGGTTACTGCTGAGATAGAATTAAATAATATTGTAACCTAGGATATACTGTATAACAGTCTGTTGGTATGAGATACCACTAAATGGAGCCTATTGCGACTGCACTAAATAGCGCTGATATTACAGGTTGAAATGTATGTGTTGAGCTTGAGCTTAAGCCCAAATATCGCTAGAAATAGCATGACCTGAGAACTGAAGTTAAGTGTAAGGGTTAAAATAAAAGTTTCACAAAACACTTGTAATAAAAAAAAAACATGTATATTTATAAAAAGGTTTAAAAACATAATTTATTCTTAACTGATAAATTTATTTATTTCTTGACACAGTGAGTCCACGGATCATCTTAATTACTGTTAGGAATATCACTCCTGATCAGCAGGAGGAACCAAAGAGCACCACAGCAAAAGCTGTTAAATACCACTCCCCCTACCCAAAATCCCCAGTCAGTCGACCAAAGGGAAAGGAGAAAGGAAGTAATCTAAGGTGCAGAGGTGCCTGAAGTTTATAGAAAAGCAAACTGTTTGAAAAACAGGGTGGGCCGTGGACTCAACGTGTCAAGAAATAAATTTATTAGGTAAGAATAAATTATGTTTTCTTTCTAATGACACAGTGAGTCCACGGATCATCTTAATTACTGTTGGGAGCAATGGGAATTACCTATGCCCTCTCTTGTTTGACCCGAGCAATGACCCGAGGAAGAAGAGCAAAGGGAGGGAACACATATGCCAGACTGAAAGTCAAAGGAACTGCCACAGCATCTATCAGAACAGCCTGAGGATGATTTAACCTCGACCCGTACCTCGGGAGCTTGGCATTCTGACGAGATGCCATGAGATCCAACTATGGCTGCCCCCAACTGAGAATCTGGAAAATACCTCTGGATGAAGTTCCCACTTCCCCGGATGAAAAGTCCGCTCACAAAATCCGCTTCCCAATTGTCCACCCCTGGAATATGGATAGCAGACAGACAACAGTTGTGAATCTCCGCCCACTGAATAATCTTGGCTACCTCTGTCATGGCCAAGGAACTCCGAGTTCCTCCCTGATGATTGATGTAAGCCACTGACGTTATATTGTCCGACTGAAACTTGATAAACTGGGTTGAAGCTAGCTGAGGCCAGCCTAGAAGAGTCCAGGTAACAGATATCCACAACAAAGCAATATCCCTTTAAAAAGCGCACTGACACTCCATATATCTAATCCAAAAATGCCACAGAGTCAACTCACAACTATTCATAGACCTGCCAGTATAAAAGACTTACTAGTCACTCCTCGGCATCCAGGTCACAACTTGATAGCCGCTGGTCTCCTGCTTGATAGGGTACGTAGGCACTTCTGAGCTCCAAACTGCTGCACACTATTCAGTCAGTGTCCAACACTGAAATTTGCTCCGCCCGCTCTCCAACTAGTATCAAAGAAAACACTGTGCTGCAAACCGCAGGGAGGATTCCCAATCCACTTGTCAGATATGAAGAAAAAACTTGTAAGCGAGTCAGCCAGTGTAAAAGTTAAAATATAACTTTTATTGGAAAATAATAAAAATAAACATCAAAGTGTCCTGAGGCTAGTGCAACACCAGTCTTACATGTTTCAGCATTACGCCTTCCTCACAGTCTATGAGGAAGGCGTAATGCTGAAACATGTAAGACTGGTGTTGCACTAGCCTCTGGACACTTTGATGTTTATTTTTATTATTTTCCAATAAAAGTTATATTTTAACTTTTACACTGGCTGACTCGCTTACAAGTTTTTTCAGCCTAGAAGAGCATTGAAAATTGCTCTCCGTTCCAAAACATTTATTGGAAGAACTGACTCCTCCCGAGTCCATAGACCCTGAGCCCTTAATGAACCCCAAACTGGCATCCGTGGTTAAAATCACCCAGGCAGGTCTGCGAAAGCAAGTTCCCTGAGAGAGATGATCCTGACACAACCACCATGGAAGAGAATCTCTGGACATCTGATTTAGAACAATTTTTGGAGATAGATCCTCATAATCCCCGTTCCACTGCCTGAGCAAGCATAACTGCAGAGGTCTGAAATGGAACCAAGCAAACGGAATGATGTCCATGACTGAAACCATCAGACCATCAGACCAATAACCTCCATGCACTGAACCACTGACAGCCGAGGAAGGGACTGAAGAGCAAGACACGTATTAAAAATCTTTCACTTTCTTGCTTCTGTCAGAAAAATTTTCATCTCTAGAGAATCTATAATGGTCCCCAAAAATACTACTCTTCTAGCCGGAATTAAGGAACTTTTTCCTAAATTCACCTTCCAACAGTGGGAGCACAGAAAAGACAACAACTCCAAGTGGGAGTTTGCTAGTTGAAAAGATGGAGCCTGAACTAGAATGTCGTCCAGATAGGAGCCACTGCAACACCCTTAAATCGAAGTACCGCCAAAAATGCTCCCAGGACCTTTGAAAAAATTCTGGGAGCTGTTGCTAGACCAAAAGGAAGAGCTTCAAACTGAAAATGTTTGTCTAAAAATGCAAATCTTATGAACCTGTGAATGGGAATATGCAGATACGCATCCTTTAGATCCACTGTGGTCATGAACTGACCTTCCTGAACCAAAGGAAGAATGGAACGAATAGTTTCCATCTTGAAAGACAGAACCCTGAGAAACTTGTTTACACTCTTGAGATCTAAAATAGGACTGAATGTTACCTCCTTTTTGTGAATGACGAAGAGATTGGAATAAAAATTCAGACCCTGTTCCTGAACCGGAACAAGAACTATCACTGCCATGTCGGAAAGATTCTGAACACAATGTAATAATGCCTCTCCTTTTATCTGGTTTAAAGATAACCAGGAAAGAAGAAACCTGCCTCTGGGAGGAAAATTCTTCAACTCCAGTTTGTAACCCTGGGGCACGATATCTACCACCCAGGGATCCTGAACATCTCGAACCCAAGCTTGAGCAAAGAAAGTTAGTCTGCCCCTCACAAGATCCATTCCCGGATCGGGGGCAGACCCTTCATGCTGATTTTGAGTCATACAACAGGCCTCCTGGACTGCTTCCCCTTATTCCAAAACTGATTTGACTTCCAAGATGGCTTGGCCTGTTCCTGCTTGGAGGAAGAAGAGGAAGATTTACCAGAGAAGTTACGAAAGGAATGAAAATTACTCTGCCGACCCTTCTGTTTATTTCTTTTATCCTGGGGAAGAAAATGCCCCTTCCCTCCCGTAATGTCAGAAATAATCTCAGCCAAACCTGGCCCAAACAAGGTCTTACCCTTGTAAGGAATAGACAAAAGCTTAGACTTAGAGGACACATCCAGGATTTTAACCATAAAACTCTGCGAGCTAAAATGGCAAAACCAGAAATTTTAGCTCCCAACTTGATGACCTGTAGAAAAGCATCTGCAATAAAGGAATTAGCCAACTTCAAAGCCTTAATTCTATCTTGAATTTCTTCAAGAGGTGTATCTTGCTGAATAGAATCAGACAATGCATCAAACCAATATGCTGCCGTACTAGTAACCGTAAAAATACATGCAGCCGGTTGTCATTAATACCCCTGGTGTACATAAATCTTTTGAAGCAAAGCTTCCAACTTCTTATCCATAGGATCTTTAAAGGAAAAGCTGCCCTCAATAGGAATAGTGGTCCTCTTGGTCAGAATGGAAACTGCTCCCTCCACCTTAGGAACCATCTGCCAAGATTCCTTAATAGAATCAGCAATAGGAAACATCTTTCTAAAAATTGGAGAAGGGGAAAAAGGAATCCCAGGCTTCTCCCATTCTCGTGCAATAATATCTGAAACACGATCTGGTATAGGAAAAACTTCCACCAAGGAAGGGACATCAAAAAACTTATTAAGTTTATTCGATTTTTTAGGAATAACCATGACTGACGCCTCAGAGTCATCCAAGGTAGCCAAAACCTCCTTGAGTAACAAACGGAGGTGCTCCAGCTTAAACCTAAAGGAAACAACCTCTGGGTCAGAAGAAGGATTTACACTATCAGAATCCGAGATCTTACCCTCAGATGCTACTGAAGTATCTTCCTCCTCAGACTTTTTGCGACAGAATCAGAAACTTTATACTTCCTCTTGCGCTTCCCCTGCAACATAGGAAAAGCAGACAAAGCCTCAGATACTGCCGAGGATATATGGGTAGCCATATCCTGCAAGGAAAAAACAACCTGAGACGAAACACAGGGCACTGCAGAAGATTGTGACATATGAGGAGAAATCTGTGGATTAGCCTGAACAGGAGACTCCTGAATAACATCTGCCCTAGACAATGAAGGCTCAGAATCAAAAAGTCTATCCTTGTAATGTAATGTTCTCTCAATACAAGAGGGATAGGAGGCTCAACATTAGTATTTAAACATAGAGAACAAGCAACAGCTTGCAGGGCCTCTTGGTCCATCTTATTCCAAAGGAAAAAACCTTAATCAATAAAAAAATTCTAAGTTCAAATCAGAATTTTAATGAAACAAAAAAAGTTACTGTCCCTTTAAATTTTAAACAGACTTTTTTTAAACTAGAAAATCCTTAAATAAACTGCACAATAAATCTTGCAGCAACAATTTTTCACAAAATGAAAGCAAAAACAAAATTTATGCTTACCTGATAAATTTATTTCTCTTGTGGTGTATCCAGTCCACGAATTTATCCATTACTTGTGGGATATTCTCCTTCCCAACAGGAAGCTGCAAGAGGATCACCCACAGCAGAGCTGTCTATATAGCTCCTCCCCTAACTGCCACCCGCAGTCATTCGACCGAAGACAAGCAAGAAAAAGGAGAAACTATAGGGTGCAGTGGTGACTGTAGTTTAAAATATATATAACACCTGCCTTAAAATGACAGGGCGGGCCGTGGACTGGATACAGCACAAGAGAAATAAATTTATCAGGTAAGCATAAATTTTGTTTTCTCTTGTAAGGTGTATCCAGTCCACGGATTCATCCATTACTTGTGGGATACCAATACCAAAGCTATAGGACACGGATGAAGGAAGGGACAAGGCAGGCGCTTAAACGGAGGGCACCACTGCCTGTAAGACCCTTCTCCCAAAAACAGCCTCCGAAGAAGCAAAAGTATCAAATTTGTAGAATTTAGAAAAGGTATGAAGCGAAGACAAAGTCGCCGCCTTACAAATCTGTTCAACAGAAGCCTCATTTTTAAAAGCCCATGTGGAAGCTACTGCTCTAGTGGAATGAGCTGTAATTCTTTCAGGAGGCTGCTGGCTAGCAGTCTCGTAAGCAAAGCGGATTAAGCTTTTTAACCAAAAAGAAAGAGAAGTTGCCGAAGCCTTTTGGCCTCTCCTCTGTCCCGAGTAAACCACAAACAAAGCAGATGTTTGACGAAAATCTTTAGTGGCTTGTAAATAGAATTTTAAAGCACGGACCACATCAAGATTGTGTAATAGATGTTCCTTCTTTGAAGAAGGATTAGGACATAGTGAAGGAACAACAATCTCCTGATTGATATTCTTATTAGATACCACCTTAGGAAGAAACCCAGGTTTGGTACGCAACACTACCTTATCAGCATGGAACCTAGGCCAAATCTAGTCAGCCATGTGGAAAAACTGGGCCCCAGAATAAAGTTTTATCACCATTTGTAATAAACGTTTATATACATCAAGCAAACGTTATATCTATTCAGTAATGAGAGTAAATAACAAAAATATTACCCTTTACAGCAAGCATGATACCAGTCGTTATTAAATCACTGTAATCAGGATTACCTTAAATAAATCAGGCACTGTCAGCATTTTCTAGCTTATGAGTGAAAAATAGATAGGAGCGCTAAAAGCTAAAGTGTATTAATGTGATACTTATTAGAGAGAGAAAATAAACAAACAAAGTAGATGAATGTCTAAAGAAACATGGATTTATTCACATTAGGTGATATAAAAATGTAAAAACGGACGTCTCCGTAAATAAAAACAATTTCTACAATTAAGTTGCCATCACTTGATATAAGACTAGACTCGCAATATAAAGTTCATAATACAGCAAAGATAGTCCCAATCCGCACTTAACTTTTCAATCGGGAGTTGGTTTGCTAGCAAGACAGGGGCTTACCCAGACGAGTGCACAATCAGTCTGCTCCGTGACTCGTTGTACGGCCGTAATGACGTCACTATTGAGGGCGCTGTCCTGAAAACACTTTCTGATTGGTGTAAATGCGATGAGCAAGTTACACTGTTTCTTGGCGTCTTTTGTTCCAATATAGCGTTCAAACGAAGAGAATAATCCTGCACTTAGTGCCAAATAGCACGCAGGATACCCAACCCAAGAGTGTAGTATAAAGTAGTGTCCAGAGTTGACCCGTTACAGGTCTAGTGGCAAGTTGGAAATGGCTAACAGTGTTAGCAGTCTTGCTCACTTTTAAGTGATAGAAAGTAGCTTTGGTTTAGTTGCGGTACAACCCAAATCCAAGAACGTAGTAGGGGTAATGTCCAGAAATGACCCGTTACGGTCTAGTGGTAGAATCAGAAAGATTGCATCTTGAAAAAGCCCTGCAGAGGGAGAAACGCGTTGATGTACTGCAACTATACCTAAGCTAATACTTGCCATTTAAAAGTGAGCCATACTGCTAACACTGTTAGCCATTTCTGATTCTACCACTAGACCGTAACGGGTCATTTCTGGACATTACCCCTACTACGTTCTTGGATTTGGGTTGTACCGCAACTAAACCAAAGCTACTTTCTATCACTTAAAAGTGAGCAAGACTGCTAACACTGTTAGCCATTTCCAACTTGCCACTAGACCTGTAACGGGTCAACTCTGGACACTACTTTATACTACACTCTTGGGTTGGGTATCCTGCGTGCTATTTGGCACTAAGTGCAGGATTATTCTCTTCGTTTGAACGCTATATTGGAACAAAAGACGCCAAGAAACAGTGTAACTTGCTCATCGCATTTACACCAATCAGAAAGTGTTTTCAGGACAGCGCCCTCAATAGTGACGTCATTACGGCCGTACAACGAGTCACGGAGCAGACTGATTGTGCACTCGTCTGGGTAAACCCCTGTCTTGCTAGCAAACCAACTCCCGATTGAAAAGTTAAGTGCGGATTGGGACTATCTTTGCTGTATTATGAACTTTATATTGCGAGTCTAGTCTTATATCAAGTGATGGCAACTTAATTGTAGAAATTGTTTTTATTTACGGAGACGTCCGTTTTTACATTTTTATATCACCTAATGTGAATAAATCCATGTTTCTTTAGACATTCATCTACTTTGTTTGTTTATTTTCTCTCTCTAATACGTATCACATTAATACACTTAGCACCTTTAGCTTTTAGCGCTCCTATCTATTTTTCACTCATATGTTCATTTCTACTACCTAGTTGGGGACCCATAGGTATTCTTAGGAGTTTGGTGTATCTTCCTGCGCTCTCTAGTACTATTCTCTTACTATTAGCATTTTCTAGCTTATCATCTCTCTAGAAAAATTTAAAACTGCACATACCTCAGAGCAGGTAACCATGCACGCTATTCCCCCAGCTGAAGTTACCCATCTCTTCAGTTATGTGTGAGAACAGCAGTGGATCTTAGTTACAAACCGCTAAGATCATCAAAAACCTCAGGCAAACTCTTCTTCAACTTTCTGCCTGAGGCTAAAATAGTACAACTCCGGTACCATTTGAAAATAATAAACGTTTGATTGAAGATAAACTACATTAATGCACCACATCTCTCTAGCTACTTCCCTTGTCGAGAGCTGCAAGAGAATGACTGGGGGTGGCAGTTAGGGGAGGAGCTATATAGACAGCTCTGCTGTGGGTGATCCTCTTGCAGCTTCCTGTTGGGAAGGAGAATATCCCACAAGTAATGGATGAATCTGTGGACTGGATACACCTTACAAGAGAAAAGACACAAACGTTATAGTCCCTGAATTTCAGACAGAAACTTAAATATAAACAGAGCAACAGCCCCACAAAAAAACAACAGGCAACCTCCACACCACAGCAAGCTCTGCCGAGATACCTACCTGACCTCCTTGCTGCCGGAAACAGTCAGAAAATGATCTGGACCCCTATACAGCCGCAACAGAGAGAACACTGAACCACCTCTGAGGAGCTATGCAACAGAGCTGCAACATCCAGGAAAAACAGGAAACAGCTAAAAGGGCGCCAAAAATGCCCTTGCTATCTCAGATAAGCCCATCTATTGTGGGCGTGGCCTAACAAACCTCCCTGTAGCCATTAATACACAAACAAAAAACCAAAGGGTAAAACATAATAAACTGAGCCAAATATCCCCAGTGCCTGCAAAACTGCCATACAATAAACCGTTAACCTAGAAGGCTAATTGTATATTTAGACAGAATTAACTGTCAAACTGCCAAATTCTCCTATATCAAAACAGGGAAAGAAATAGGCACTTACCTCAAAAATCTGTGCGGCAGCAGGACAGCTCACTTGGTATGAGAGGGGCTTCCTACCTCACATAAACCTGTGGAAAAAAGAAAAGGCTGAGTAAACTTACTCAAATTTTCAACCAAGGGCAGCATGAAATACTTGGGAGGCCCAGTGGAGATTATACCCCACAAGTTCCCAAATGCTTAAAAGCCACCACTTGCTCTACTGAAAAGACTGTAAAGGACTACGGCTAAACCCCAAAGAAAACCAGAGCAAACTTGCTCTGCTTAAAAAATAAGAAATTCTTGATTAAGGAATCAGACACCTAACAAAACCCCTCCTTGTAACTGATACAAGCAAAGAGAATGACTGGTGATTGTGGGTAGGGGGAGTGGTATTTGACAGCTTTTGCTGTGGTGCTCTTTGCCTCCTCCTGCTGGTCAGGAGTGATATTCCCAACAGTAATTAAGATGATCCGTGGATTCACCGTGTCATTAGAAAGAAATATATACTTAATTTCTCTGATAAGCACTGTACTCTGAGGGCCTCAATATAGACAAACCTCTGTTTCTGAAGAAAATGCACAGCTTCATTATTCAACCACCTTCTGCAAAGGCAAAGTAAAGACTGAGGTGTCTGTGAGGTGGGAGGGGTTTTATAGGGTTCTTGGGGTTTGGGAATCTTTGACTCCTCCTAGTGGTAAGCAAAAGTATTTCCCAGGTGTTATGGATTGTGGACTCCATCTGTATGAAAGAAAAAGCATTCTATATTCTGTAATAGGCTGATGAAGTTGTCTTTTTTTCTAGCCTGAAGAAAAGTCTTAATTACTGTATCTGATATATATATCTTTTGATTTCAGCAACTATACAGTCAGGTTCAGATGTTGCGGGGCTGGATGAAAGATTTGTCCTTGAGATAACATCTCCGGAGTCTGGGGAAGGATTCACGGAGGTTCCACTGAAAGATGTAGCAGAAAGAGAAACCATAGCCTTCGAGCCCAAAAGGCAATTACCGCCTCAAACATTGCCCTTGAAGCAGCAGTAGAATCAGATGAAGTGGAGGAAAGACAAATATTAGGTTGAAATTCCAAACCTGAAATTCCAAACCTGAGAAAAGGCATCTGTTCCCAATACTTGATGTGTGGGCAGACAGCTCTTGAACAGAGGCAACTGGTTATTGCGATTGGAAACCATCAGATCTCTAGTAATCCACATTTGTCACAATCATCTTGAAATGGTCTCTGCTTAGATAGTGCCTGAATGTTTTGTGAACCGTGAGGATGAGAGGCAGGTAACCCCTTCAGATATTTTGTGCCCAGGCAGAGATGGGTGACACCTCCTTGAGGACTTCTGGACTCAATGAATGTAGGACCTGGCCATCCTGTGGGACAAAATCTTCATTGAATTTCTCTGAAGTTGTCTTTAAAAGTGAAGAAGCGCCTGAAAAACAGCTTTTATTTTAAGAATATTCACAGATTGAAGACTGAAGATTCTTGGGCCAGGACTTTTGAGCATAACTTCCCTGACAAACAGAACCGCAACCAAGCTTGCTGGAATCTGTACATATGATTATCCCCATTGGCTCCACCAGAGAAAACCCCTGAAAAATGTAGGCATCTTCTTAGTTCTACCGCAAAGCAAATGTGCTGACTTAATCCTAAATGTCTTAGGTAATGCTTTTGAAAATAAATCTGAAAAGGGTGCATCCTCCATCTTGCCCATCTCACCAAGTGGATGAGGGAAGACAAGTGACCCAACATCTGAATCCAGGCCTGAGCTGTCATACGCAAGGTGTATTGAAGATTTTTTTTAAAGTAATTGATCAAACGCTTCTTTCACTGTGGGGACACAGAAACTAGAGCCCTGTTTTATCAAACTGCGCTCTCAGGAAAGTGATGGACTGCATGGGTTGAAGCTGACTCTTTGGAGGATTAACCAACCACCCGAACTCCTGCATAATGCAAAGAAACTGCTTTCTGTGCAGTTCTGCTTGTTGAATAGTTTTTGCAATCTATATATTTATATTTATTTATGTCTAGCGCAGTTTTGAGTTAGTGCACCAGTGATAAATAGAAAAGGATTTCTTTAGTGCGTCCCTTAGAAGTCTATGGGGAGAGGGAGTTAGTAACTTTTACTTTCAGCGTCTTATAACCAGCGCTAACCTTCAGGAGCAGCAATGCACTACTGGGAGCTAGCTGGACTGGTGGCTACGCAAAAATAATTGCTGCCATTGGCTCACCAGATGTAATCAGCTAGCTCCCAGGCTTGCTTTGCTGCTCTGCAGCTATCTTAACCCCTACCATGTTAAGCACAGTTATCTGCAAGCAATGGTGCAATAATAAAAAACTCTAATACATATAAAGTGTTCCAGTCTAATTTTAGTCATAAATATCTTGTCCACTTGTCAATGCCCATTTTAAATGTGATACACACATTTATCTTAAACAGGAGTCAAGGCAAAGCATCACAATGTACAATTATGTTCGTTTTTATTTGAAAGAAAATAAAATATGTAACCTTCTCACTGGTAAAAAGGTTTATAACAACTGACATTGTTATCCCAGTTGTAACCGTTCTTGTAAAAATGCTTCAGGCATATTTCTTAGTCTTAAAATCCTAGGAGTCTGTGGCATATTGAATGTCTATTTTCTAAATCGGCAAAAGTAAATCATTTGACATTTCTATTTCTGTAGGGATAGTGAGCATGAACCTGTGTATAATCATATGGTGGTTTAACTTAAACACATTTAAGTTTAATAACTAGCTGCTGATATTTAATTTTTTGGTAAGGAAGATATCAAAAATATTACCACATGTTCAGACAAAATGGATAACGGAAAAAGCACTGTTAGTGTGCTCAATGCATTCCCATTACAAGTGGTGAGTTAAGAGCAATACAAAGTACTATTATAAAACTTAAGAAACAAAGGTTTATTCATGAAAAAAGGGTTTAGTGGCATAATTTAAGATATTTTGGGTCACATGTACTAACCAATCGCGCAAGAGAAGGGCCTGACAATCACTCTGAGCAGAGGTGGTAAAAATTGTAATAATCAGCGGTCTGCTTCTTACATTGCGGGAAGCAAACTTTCATGTACGAACCTGCTCTGCAAGGGCTCTGAAGCAGCTGGATCTGCTTAGTTTTTGGAGCCCATAGTGTATGACAAGGGGCTGGAATTGGAAGGGGTCAACGGTGTATATGTATATATGTATGTGTGAAGTCCCTTATGCTTAAGGTTAATTAAAATGGTAAAGTGCAGAACTAAATTAAAAACTCCACTACTTGCCCGGCATTGACTTACTGATGAAGTGATTTCAGACATGAATGTTACTGCACACCTCCAAAGAAATTCTTATATACCAGATTAAGCGCACCAGCAGATGTTAGTGCACCATAGACTATCACGTGAGTATTAAAACTTTGGAGCAAAAAACATAATTTATGTAAGAATTTACCCGATAAATTTATTTCTTTCATATTGGCAAGAGTACATGAGCTAGTGACGTATGGGATATACAATCCTACCAGGAGGGGCAAAGTTTCCCAAACCTCAAATGCCTATAATAATACACCCCTCACCACACCCACAATTCAGTTTAATGAATAGCCAAGTAGTGGGGTAATAAAGAAAGGAGTAAAAAGCATCAACAAAGGAATTTGGAAATAATTGTGCTTTATACAAAAAAATCATAACCACCATAAAAAAAGGTGGGCCTCATGGACTCTTGCCAATATGAAAGAAATTAATTTATCAGGTAAATTCTTACATAAATGATGTTTTATTTCATGTAATTGGCAAGAGTCCATGAGCTAGTGACGTATGGGATATCAATACCCAAGATGTGGAACTCCACACAAGAGTCACTTGCGTAAACAGCCATTTTCCGCTGAAAAAATAATCCACAACCCAAAATCTAAGTTTATTCTTTAAATGACAAGAAAAACTTAAAACATCAGCAGAAGAATCAAACTGAAACAGCTGCCTGAAGAACTTTTCTACCAAAAACTGCTTCTAAAGAAGCAAATACATCAAAACGGTAGAATTTAGTAAATGTATGCAAAGAGAACCAAGTCGCCGCTTGGCAAATCTGATCAACTGAAGCTTCATTCTTAAAAGCCCACAAAGTGGAGACTGATCTAGTAGAATGAGCTGAAATTCTCTGAGGCGGGGCCTGACCCGACTCCAAATAAGCCTGAAGAATCAAAAAGCTTTAACCAAGAAGCCAAGGAAATAGCAGAAGCATTCTGACCTTTCCTAGGACCAGAAAATATAACAAATAGACTATAAGTCTTCCTGAAATCTTATTAGCTTCAATATATTTCAAAGCTCTCACCACATCCAAAGAATGTAAGGATCTTTCCAAAGAATTCTTAGGATTAGGACATAAGGAAGGGACAACAATTTCTCTACTAATGTTGTTAGAATTCACAACCTTAGGAAAAAATTTAAATGATGTCCGAAAATCTGCCTTATCCTGATGAAAAATCAGAAAAGGAGATTCACAAGAAAGAGCAGATAGCTCAGAAACTCTTCTAGCAGAAGAGATGACCAAAAGGAACAACACTTTCCAAGAAAGTAGATACATGTCCAAAGAATGCATAGGCTCAAAATGGAGGAGCCTGTAAAGCCCTCAAAACCAAATTGAGACTCCAAGGAGGAGAGATTGATTTAATGACAGGCTTAATACGAACTAAAGCCTGAACAAAACAGTGAATATCAGGAAGTTTAGCAATCTTTCTGTGAATAAAACAGAAAGAACAGAGATTTGTCCCTTCAAGGAACTTGCAGACAAACCCTTATCCAAACCATCCTGAACTGTAAAATTCTTGCAACTCTAAAAGAATGCCAAGAGAATTTATGAGAAGAACACCATGAAATGTAAGTCTTCCAAACTCGATAATAAATCTTTCTAGACAGATTTACGAGCTTGTAACACAGTATTAATCACTGAGTCAGAGAAATCTCTATGACTTAGCACTAAGTAATCAATTTCTATACCTTCAAATTTAATGATTTGAGAATCTGATGGAAAAACGGACCTTGAGACAGTAGGTCCGGCCTTAACGGAAGTGGCCAAGGTTGGCAGCTGAACATCCGAACAAGACCCTCATACCAAAACCTGTGATGCCATGCTGGAGCCACCAGCAACACAAACGATTATTCCATGATGATTTTGGAAATCACTCTTGGAAGAAGAACTAGAGGCAGGAAAATATAAGCAGGTTGATAACACCAAGTTAGTGTTAGCGCACCCACTGCTTCCTCCTGAAAATCCTTGAACCTGGACAGGCATCTGGGAAGTCTCTTGTCTAGATGAGAGGCCATCAGATCTATCTCTAGAAGACCCCATATCTGAACAATCTGAGAAAACACATCTGGATGGAGGGACCACTCCCCCGGATGTAAAGTCTGACGGCTGAGATAATCCGCCTCCCAATGTCTATACCTGGGATATGCACCGCAGAATTTAGAGAGGAGCTAGATTCCGCCCAAGCAAGTATCCAAGATACTTCTTTCATAGCTTGTGGATTGTGAGTCCCACCCTGCTGATTGACAAATGCCACTGTCTGTGATATTGTCTGTTTGAAAATAAATGAACGGTTCTCTCTTCAACAGAAGCCAAAACTGAAGAGCTCTGAGAATTGCACGGAGTTCTAAAATATTGATTGGTAATCTCGCCTCTTGAGATTTCCAAACCCCTTGTGCTGTCAGAGATCCACCAAAAGCTCCCCAACCTGAAAGACTTGCATCTGTAGTGATCATAGTCCAGGTTAGCCGAACAAAGAAGCCCCTTGAACTAAACGCTGGTGATTTAACCACCACGTCATAGAGTGTCAAACATTGGGATTTAAGTATATTAATTGTGATATCTTTGTATAATCCCTGCACCATGGATTCAGCAAACAAAGCTGGAGAGGTCTCATGAAAAAACTAGCAAAGGGAATCGCGCCTGATGCTGCAGTCATGAGACCTAAATTTTCCATGCACCACTGAAGGGAATGACTGAGACTGAAGGTGCCGACAGGCTGCAACCACTTTCAAACGTCGCTCGTCTGTTAGAGACAGAGTCATGGACACTGAATCTATCTGGAAACCTAAAAAAGGTGACCCTTGTCTGAGGAATCAAGAAACTTTTTTGTAAATTGATCCTCCAACCATGTTTTCGAAGAAACAACACTAGTTGATTTGTGTGAGATTCTGCAGAACGTAAAGACTGAGCTAGTACCAAGATATCGTCCAAATAAGGAAACACCACAATACCCTGCTCTCTGGTTTCTATAAAGCAGGGCACCTAGAACCTTTAAAAAAGATTCTTTGAGGGGCTGCTAGTCCAAATGGAAGAGCAACAAATTGGTAATGCTTGTCTAGAAAAGAGATTCTCAGGAACTGATAATGATCTGAATGAATCGGAATATGAAGGTATACATTCTGCAAGTCCATTGTGGACCTAAAAGTCCTTGCTGAATAAAAGGCAGAACCGTCCTTAAAGTCACCATTTGAAAGTTGGTACTCTTACATAACGATTCAAAATTTTCAGATCCAGAATTGGTCTGAATGAAGTTTCCTTCTTTAGGACAATGAATAGATTTGAATAAAACCCCTGAAAAGGAACTGGCATGACTACCCCTAAACTCAAGGTCTGAAATACACTTCAGGAAAGCCTGAGCTTTAACTGGATTTACTGGGATGCGTGAGAGAAAAAAAATCTTCTCACAGGAGGATTTACTCCTAATTTGATACTCTAAAACCATTGATTTTGGACAGAATTTATCCAAACATCCTTGAAAAAAACCTTAATCTGCCCCCTACCAGCTGAGCTGGAATGAGAGTCGCACCTTCATGCGGACTTAAGGGCTGGCTTTTGGTTTCTTACATGGGTTGGATTTATTCCAATTAGGAAGGTTTCTAATTGGAAACAGATTCCATAGGGAAGGATTAGGTTTTTGTTCCTTATTTGACAAAAAGAACGAAAACAATTAGAAGCTCTATATTTACCCTTAGGTCTCTTATTACCTTGGAAAGAAAGAGATTGCAATCTAGACTTAAAAAGTCATATCAGCATTCCAAGATTTAAGCCTTAAACTCCTCTAGCTAAAAATAGCTAAAGACATAGATCTAACATCAAACTTGATGATATCAATAAAAGGCATCAGAACTGATTAGAATGCTGCAGTATGCGAACAATGCTAGATAAATCAGAAACCAATTCTTGTTGCGCTAATTCTTCAACAAAAATGTTGATGTAGCTGCAACATCAGCCAAAGAAATTGCAGGCCTGAGACGACCTGAATATAAATAAGCTTTCCTTAGATAAGATTCAAGTTTCCTATCTAAAGGAACTTAAGTACTATCTTCTATAGGATTAAAGGTACGATCAGCAAGAGTAGAAATAGCCCCATCAACTTTGAGGATCTTTTCCCAAAACTCTATAGAAATTGCTGGTAAAAGGATACAATTTTTAAACCTTGAAGAAGGAATAAAAGAAGTACCCAGCTTATTCTATTCCTTAGAAATCATATAAAAAATATAATCAGGAATAGGAAAAAACCTCTGGAGTAACCACAGGAGGTTTAAAAACATAATTTACTAGTTCTAATATCAAGTGGACTAGTTTCCATGATATCCAAAATAATTAACACTTCTTTAACAAAGAACGAAAATACTTCATTTTAAATAAATAAGTAGATTAGTTAGTGTCAATATCTGAGGAAGGATTTTCTGAAACAGATAGATCCTCATCAGAGGAGGATAATTCATTATGTTGTCAGTCATTTGAAATTTCATCAATCTTATGAGAGGTTTTAAAAGACCTTTATATTAATTAGAAGGCAGAAATAGCAGACAAAGCCTTCTGAATAGAATCAGTAACAAATTCTTTAAATTTCATAGGTATAACATGTACATTAAAAGTTGAAGGAACAACAACAGGCAATGTACTATTTACTGATGGACACAATATCTGCATGTAAAAGTTTATCATGATAACCAATACAAATGATATTCGGAAATATAATGCATTTAGCTTTAGTAGAACCGACATCAGGCAGCAAAGTTCCAACAGATACTTCTGAGGCAGGATCTGATTGAGACATCTTGCAAAATGTAAAATAAAAAACAACATATAAAGCAAACTTGTCAATTTCCTTATATGACAGTTTCAGGAATGGGAAAAAATGCAAATAGCATAGCCCTCTGACATAGAAAAAGGCAAGAGGCAAATAGCAATTGGGTATTAAAATAATGAAAAAATTTGGCGCCAAGTATGATGCACAACGTAACTGAATTTTTTTTGGTGCCAACAACATACAGAAATGACACACTCGCGACACTTACGACGCAACCATGTGTAAAGACTCGGCGTCAACTACGCTGCAGGTAATGACGAACTTATGTCAACGAACATACTTTTGTGCCAAAAAATTCTCGTGCCAAGAATGATGCAATAAAGTCTAGCATTTTAGACTAGAGTCAATTTTGAAAAAAAGACTAAACCCCAGGTAAGAAAAATATTTCTTAAAATTTTTATTTCCCCAAATATGAAACTGACAGTCTGCAAAAGGAAATACATGAACCTGACTCATGGCAAATATAAGTACAATACATATATTTAGAACTTTATATAAATGCATAAAGTACCAAACCATAGCTGGGGTGTCTTAAGTAATAGAAAACATACTTACCAAAAAGACACCCATCCACATAAAGCAGATAGCCAAACCAGTACTGAAACAGTTATCAGTAGAGGTAAAGGTATATGAGAGAATATCGTCGATCTGAAAAGGGAGGTAGGAGATGAATCTCTACGACCGATAACAGAGAACCTATGAAATAGATCACCGTTAGGAAGACCGTTGCATTCAATAGGTGATACTCCCTTCACATTCCTCTGACATTCGCTGTACTCTGAGAGGAATCGTGCTTCAAAATGCTGAGAAGCGCATGTCAACGTAGAAATCTTAGCACAAACTTACTTCACCACCTCCATAGGAGGCAAAGTTTGTAAAACTGAATTGTGGGTGTGGTGAGGGGTGTATTTATAGGCATTTGAGGTTTGGGAAACTTTGCCCCTCCTGGTAGGATTGTGAATCCCATACGTCACTAGCTCATGGACTCTTGCCAATTACATGAAAGAAATAGAAGCACTAGTGATTGCAATTGAGCAGTGTTAACGCAAAATAGCACTAATATTACATAGTACTTTATTTTTATGTGCAGAACATAGGAATGTAAAATATGCTTAATTGCTAACTTCAAAACGTGTAACTTTACTTTTAAGTGTATTTATGTTGTCTTAAAAAGGGACAGTCTAGTCAAAATAAATGTTTATGATTCAGATAGGGCATGTAATTTTAAACAACTTTCCAATTTACTTTTATCATCAATTTTGCTTTGTTATCTTGGTATTATCTATCTTTTTAAACAATAAAAATTCTGGTGTAGACTGTCCCTTTAATGCAACTTTTTTTTTTTCTTTCCCTACCCTTGAGTTCTCAAGTTACGCTAACCAGACGAGCTTAAATCTCAATTGTGCTCATGTGAACATGTTTACTTTTAACTTTAAAATGTTTCTCATGTGGGGGGCGGAGCCTGGCCACGCTAGCTGATGGCCGCACACTAGACGAGCTCTGAAGCCTCAAAGCTCTCAAATCAGGATAGAAGTAGCCCACAGCGAGTTAGACACTAGATCACATTATTTGAAGCACCCCTAAACAAGTCTGATGCCTTATCCTGTCAAGTAGACCCCATCAGTACAACTTATTCACGGCAGTCATGGAGCAAGTCTGAGGTGTATTTGGGCCTAAGCGGAAGCCAGGCGCTTCACATACTGATAGTGCCAGCACTTCAATAGCGCACACACAGAAGGCTCCCGATCGCAGACACCGGATTGGCTAACACTACCTACCTGTTCGGCTGAGAAACGGAGGGGCAGCAGCTCACGCTCTCTTAAATTGGCATAAGTGCAGATCGGCAACCGACGTGAGAGGTGAAGTGAAACCTCGGGCCTTCTCTGGCACAGCTGTTTGCCGCAAACACGGGGAGAGCCGCATTATAGCTGGTGGTGGCCGCTGATCGCTGGGAGAGCACGGTCCCTGTGGCAGTTAACGGCCTCTAAAGGCCTCTTTAGCACAAACTTGCAACCTGTTACAGAGTGATATAAAGAGGGGAAAGTTGTGTGGGGAGCAATCATAAACAATACTGTGTGGGCAGAGGAGAGACTTTTTGGCTTGTGGGGACTGAAAGTGCTGGTATATTAATCCATATTAACCCATACTAAGCTGCCTTAATATTAAAGGAGGCCTGGAGGTGTGCTAACCTGGAGCAGCAAATATAAGTGATTAGCCTGCTGCTAGTTGGGGGAGAAAAAGAAAGGAAACAGTGCTCACTTGCTAATAAAGACATCTGGTTGGATATGTCTAATAGAAGAATATCTAAGCCCACAAAAGGCTCCCAATCTACAAACATGGAGAGCTACCTAATCCCACCAGATCAGAGTATATGCACTAATAAAGATCTATCTGACCCAGGCGGTCTACCTGCAGCAGCACAATCACAAGACGCAGATCTCACGTAGCACAGCTACATCACCAAGGATGATATTAAACATCTGTTATCTAAAAATGACATAAAGGAAGCTATGATGGATGTTAAGCTTATGTTTGGCGAATTAAAAAAAGACATTGTAGCTGTTGACCATAGAGTCTCCCAGGTTGAGGAAGCACAAGAAGCACTGCATTCAGATCTTCAACATCAGGCAAGCTGCATTCAATCACAAGAAGCACTCCAAGGAGTCGGCGCAACAATCTGCGGCTCCTTGGAGTGCCAGAAACAGTAACTCCACCCGATCTTGGCCACTACATCCAAGACCTATTCAAATTTATTAAAAATACCCCAAATGCAGCAGAGGTTCAAGTTGAACGAGCTCATCGTGCACTTAGGCCTAGACCACCAGCTAGAGCCCCACCTAGAGACATTATTGTTAAGCTTTTATCCTACAGAGACAAGGAGGAACTTCTGCGACATTCCAGGAACAAGCACCCACTGATGTATGAAGGAGCTGAAATTCAGGTCTTTACGGACTTGTGCCCAGCAACACTCCAGAAACGGCGAGACCTGCGTTATATCACATCCAAACTCAAAGAGCAGCAAATTCAATATAGGTGGGGGTTCCCCACCTGTATAATCGCTTCTAAAGATGGCACAACAGCTATATTTAAAGCCCCTGCAGACCTCCCTGCCTTCAATCACGCCTTGGGACTACAGATCAGACCACCAAACATAGTGGCAGCACCGGCTCAACCTGGTTCCAGGAAATGCCGAGGCGAAGAGGATCTGCGGCCCATTTAAATATTCAGATCTACCCTCAGATGTGCTCAATAGGACATTATTGCATCGCTTGGTGAGCACTGGACTCTCCAACTGACCTCTTCCTGAGGTTCTTTTTTTTTTTCTCTTCTCCTTCCCACCTGAATGTTGTCTCTGGACAGTTAAGTATGGTTTACATTTTGTATTATTGGTTTAGGCCTAGAAGGTTGGTGCCCTTTGCCAGATGCAGCCAATAAATTGCTTCACTAGCTTTCCCGTCACCACATAGCGAAATAGCTCTGAACACAAGCCTGTAAGTCTGGATTCTCCTGACTTTATTTGCTGCACGGTTGGAAACTGCTGTGGAAAGACTTTAGCATACAACATAATCTTATGTGTTATAAGTTTAGCAATAATACACTAGTACTGTAATGTTAAGTAAATGTGGATATGATGTTTGCTATGAAATGTACCTGCATATACTCTTCTTAAAGTGCCCGGGTCTTGGGCACTTTAACATAACTGGGTGGAGTAGCCCCTTACCAAAGGATATTACAAAGTTTATAGGAAACCTCTGCTAAAATGGTCACATACTTAATATATAAATGTTCTACTGTTTGATATTCTGACTTATCCACCACCATACAGACACTTGGGTAAATGCTTTATATAGGCAGGAGGGGAACATAGGATGTATGCTTATATTTAAACCCGGACTAAGGGATATTTGCTTTTATATTTAATAAGGGAAAGCTATAGTGTAAGGATTACTTGCATGGCTCCATCCTTGTTATTGTTCAGGTTCTAACTACAGTTCTGTTTAAAATGTTTATGGGTTACTTTCATCCACAAAGATAAATGTTAAGGTTAATATATCAATGTATGAGAGGAATGGGGTTACTACCCCCTGTTGTATAAATTTATTGATCTTATTTCATAACACCTCTTATCTTGAGTACTACTACCACCCTCTCTCCCAAAACTCCCCAACCCTCTTCACTCTTATTGTATAGATAATCTTTACTTCCCATCCCCTTAATATCCTGTTATTTCTATAACGGGTTCTCTTTCCTTTCTTCCTTATTACTAATCTTCTTCTTCTTTTCCCTCCTTGCTTCCCCCTCCCTCTCTCTCCCCCACCCTCCTTCCCCCCCTTTTTTATTTTTTCTTTCCCATACATACCTCTCACCTCATAAATGGCGAACTCGCATCCACAGGCGAAAAGATATCTCATTGACCTCTTAACCATAAATACCAAAGGCCTTAATAGCCCAGGGAAGCGCTCGCTAGTCACTCGGGATTTGCATAGGCTAGACGGGGATATTATACTAATTCAGGAGACGCACTTCTCCAGGTTTAGAGAACCTAAATGGTTTAACCAACATTTCCCAGAGGCGTATTTTGCATCAGGGCCCTCAAAGAAGAATGGGGTGGGCATATTATTTCGCTCTACTACACCCTTCCAATTGGAAAAAGCAATTAGAGACCCTAATGGTAGATACCTGATTTTAATAGGCACACTATTTGGTAGACCCATGACCCTGGCAAACCTATAACTTCCCGAATAGAGCGCAAGATATATTCCTCAAAAATGTTATGCAAAGAATCCTAGAGGTACAGAGGGGAACTCTTTATCTAGGAGGAGATTTTAACGTATCGCTGAATCCCGCCCTGGATACCTCTGACGGTCTCTCTAGCACTCCCCACAAAGTGACCAAACACCTTATTAAGTCCCTGAAGGATCATGTATTACATGACATCTGGCGCACTTTTCACCCTGCAACCAAGAATTACACCTTTTACTCGCACCCACATAGGAAGTACACAAGGATTCACTATCTCTTTACAGACTCGTCGGGTCTAGCTATCACGACAGGTAGTGGCAACAACACAATCACTTGGTCGGACCATGCCCCGGTCAGATGCACTATTGATTGGCCAAATATACCGGTAATTCCCTATGTTTGGAGGATGGATGAAGCTTTACTAGACAAACAACTCTTAAAGCAGGAAATATGTACATCCATTCAAGAGTACTTCCGAAACACTAAGCAGTACCACTATCTGGGAGGCGCATAAGTGCGTGCTCAGAGGGTTATTGATTATTAAACATTGCGCAGTTTTGCGCAAAACTAAGAGAGACCTCTATAAAAGCCTCGTAGCACAGGTGACTCAAAGAGAATTAGCACACAAAGATTCACCTGCTGACAGAGTGTTGCAGGAGGAACTGGAACTTGCTAGGTCTGCCTTGCTACGCCATTTACAAGAAGAACAGCATAAAAAGGCACTGATACTACGACAACAATTTTTCGAACACGGCAATAAAGCTGGGAAGCTCTTGGCCCGAGCATTGGCCCGTAAGAGACTGAATTCATATGTGTATGAGCTGTCCGATAGGGATGGGGCATTACATAAAGATGGGCAATCCATTGCAAATTCATTTGGGTGATTCTATGAATCTCTTTATAACTTGCATCCAAGAATGGGAGAGCAGGGAGAGCACCAGAATAGCCAGATTTCTGAACAAGAGGTCTTGGACTATTTGGCAAGTGTGGATCTGCCGAGACTATCTAACACAGAGGCAGAACAGCTTGAGGCCCCCATCACGGCTCAGGAGATACTCGATGCTATAGGGTATCTGCCAATTGGCAAAAGCCCGGGCCCTTACGGGATTTGCGTCCGTTATTACAAGACATTTGCAGATGTTTTGACACCACATATGCTCCTGATGTTCAACCAGCTTTCAGAGACCCCCATTTTGCCACGCTCGATGCTGGAGGCCTTTATCTCAGTCATACCTAAACCGGACAAACCAGGAAATCATCCGGCTAGCTACAGACCGATTTCTTTGCTTAATTCCGATATTAAGATTTTGGCAAAAGTCGTTGCTAACCGACTTAAAAAATTTCTACCCCAGTTGGTCTCTACAGACCAAGCGGGCTTTGTCCCTGCCAGAGAGGCTCGAGACAATACTCTCAAAGTTATTCAACTGATTTCATTTGCACATGCTAACTCCGCACCGTTGATCCTTGTGTCAACGGATGCGGAGAAGGCATTCGACCGGGTTAACTTGGCATTTATGCGTCACACCTTGGTGAAAATGGGGTTCGGCGAACATTTTATTAACTATGTGTTCTCGCTGTATTCCAGTCCCAGTGCTGGGGTCCGGGTTAATGGCATGTTTTCAACTCGCTTTCTGATTTCCAATGGCACGAGGCAGGGGTGTCCCCTCTCACCCCTGCTCTTTGCACTCATCATGGAAGTAGTGGCAAGCAAGATACGAGCTAACCCCGGAATTCGGGGTATTGTGGTGGGAGGAGTGGAACATAAGTTAGCAATGTATGCTGACGACGTTCTGTTAACGCTCGCAGATGGTGCATCTTCATTGCAGGCCGCGTTGGCGGAGTTCGAAGCGTACGGGCGTGTCTCAGACTTTTAGCTTAACCCTACCAAATCTGAGATCCTGAATATGACCATATCCCATGAGACGTTCAAAAATCAGATGCATCGCTGTCCCCTCAAAATAGTCCCGAAGCACTTAAAATACCTGGGCATTATGCTGGCCCCCTCGGTGATGGAAATTGCAGACGTGAACTACAAACGGGTTAGGGATGAAATCTCAAGGGATCTTGCAACGTGGAAAAATAAAACCATCTCCTGGATGGGGAGAATTCACATTGCAAAAATGAACGTCCTACCTAGAGTACTTTACGTCATGCAAGCCATTCCTTTAGCAGCAGCCGCGCACATTATTCAACAGATCCAATCGGCAATTGAATCATATATTTGGAATGGCTTGAAACCAAGGATTCGCAAAAAGACAATGTACCTTCCCAGATATAGGGGCGGGGTCGGTGTTCCCCTCCTTAGGGAATACAGTAGGGCAATAAACCTTCAACGTATAGTGGAGTGGAGTCGGGGAGCAACTAACAAAGCTTGGCTAGGAATAGACGGGGAGATACTTCACAGGGGTAATGTTGGTTCACTTGCATGGATAAAACCGGAGCATCGCCCCAGATGTATCTCATTATATCCTCTGATAGAAGATGTCCTCCGGTGCTGGGATAAGATACTCAAGGTAGAAAACCACCTATCTACCATTATATCGCCGGTTACCCCAGTGCGAGAAAACCCAGAAAACGGTCTGGAGAACAGGGCACACGACCCGGGTTCATCTTATTCATTGGCTGAGGCAGCCATATCAAATGCCATCAATCACAGAAAGCTTAAACCGCAGGAAGGCCTCATGGAATGGAATCAGGATATGTTTTCCTCCTGGTTCCGAGTGGCACAGTTAAAACATTATTTTAACAGTCTGAAAGATAGGGATTCCCTGATCAGGCAAAAAACACCCTTTGAGGTGCTCTGTAGCACCACAAATGCTCCTCAACACCTAATCTCGCTCCTATATAGAATGCTGCTGGTGGAGAACGAGACAGTGGTACATTCCTATGTGGTTGCTGGGCAGAGGGAGTTGGGTTCTGATATTGACGTGAAATCCTGGTTGACGATTTTTGGCAAAGCAAAAAAAGCATCGGTCTTAGCAAAACTACAGGAAATGCATTATAAATTTTTGAGCAGGTGGTATCTCACCCCACAGAGACTGAAAAAAATATACCCACAGTTGAACAGGGAGTGCTGGAGGGGCTGCGGTATGGAAGGCTCACTAATACATATTTGGTGGCATTGCCCTCTAATACAACCCTTCTGGAAGGCTGTGCTCCGTGAGAGTAGCAGAGTTTTGAATGTCATCCTATCCCCAAATCCTAATTATCTGATTTACCACGAAATGCCTAAAATAGCCACGGAGGCGAGGCGCCAACTATTCCTTCTGATGCTGAATGGTGCTAAAAGCCTCATCCCAAAATATTGGAAATTGTTAACTGTGCCAGGTGTGGGCGAGTGGAGGGCCAGGGTCTGGGATCTGCTGGGTCTTGAGAGGTATCATTATCTGAGGACTGGGAAGATAGAGACGCATGAATACATGACACTAATATGGGAAGGCAAAGAGGTATAGGGGGACTGGGAAGATAGGGCCGCATGAATACATGATATTAATTTGGGAAGGCTAAGAGGTGTAAAGGGACTGTGGTTGTTTCTTTTTTTTTTTTTCTCTCCCTCAACCTCCTTCCTCTTTTTCCCTTTTCTTTTTCCTGAAGACAAGCAAGTGGCAAGAGTACACTGACTGATTGGCATGGGTCTGTCCGATAGTCTTTGGAACAGAAACCCACACATTCGCTATAATGTTGGTTTAAGCATAAATCTATGATCCTACTTGTAAAATTTGCAGTTATAACAAAATGTGAACAGAAGAAATACAAGGCAAGTGGAACATGTAACAGCAATGAACAAACAAATTGTACAGATCAATACCCAGTTAGTTTGGCTTATGTTGAAGCAATTCTGGTTTGTAATTACATCATTTGAAATGACTCTGTATGCGTATATTATCTTGGATGTAATACTTTTTATGTTCATTCAATAAAGCGTTTTACATTAAAATGTTCCTCATGTGAAAAAAGCCAGGAAAAACGAATATCCATCATGCGCTACAGTTAGTGCTCCACTCATAATCTAGCCTTAAATAAGTGTATTGTGAATTTTGAGCAAATTTCCTCTGCATAAAGCTGACAAAAAAAATAATCAGTGAGACCAGTTTGTTTAAAATGCTGTAAGCATTTAATAAGACTTATGAAAGAGGTTCATATATGTCCTGGGAGCTCCCCTGTTCAGCCCAGGGAACTTTAATCTCCCTCCATCTTTCTTAAGCTGTATTTTATTTTACAATAGGGAAAATACCAAGTGCAATGTAAGCTGTAAAGGATACACTAAAATATACAAAGTATGATCCTAAATTGTAACACATAAAATTTAAAAAAAAAACATAATTTATGTAAGAACTTACCTGATAAATTCATTTCTTTCATATTAGCAAGAGTCCATGAGCTAGTGAGGTATGGGATATACATTCCTACCAGGAGGGGCAAAGTTTCCCAAACCTCAAAATGCCTACAAATACACCCCTCACCACACCCACAAATCAGTTTAACGAATAGCCAAGAAGTGGGGTGATAAGAAAAAAGTGCGAAAGCATATAAAATAAGGAATTGGAATAATTGTGCTTTATACAAAAAAATCATAACCACCACAAAAAAGGGTGGGCCTCATGGACTCTTGCTAATATGAAAGAAATGAATTTATCAGGTATGTTCTTACATAAATTATGTTTTCTTTCATGTAATTAGCAAGAGTCCATGAGCTAGTGACGTATGGGATAATGACTACCCAAGATGTGGATCTTTCCACGCAAGAGTCACTAGAGAGGGAGGGATAAAATAAAGACAGCCAATTCCTGCTGAAAATAATCCACACCCAAAATAAAGTTTAATGAAAAACATAAACAGAAGATTCAAACTGAAAACGCTGCCTGAAGTACTTTTGTACCAAAAACTGCTTCAGAAGAAGAAAATACATCAAAATGGTAGAATTTAGTAAAAGTATGCAAAGAGGACCAAGTTGCTGCTTTGCAAATCTGATCAACCGAAGCTTCATTCCTAAACGCCCAGGAAGTAGAAACTGACCTAGTAGAATGAGCTGTAATCCTTTGAGGCGGAGTTTTACCCGACTCAACATAGGCATGATGAATTAAAGATTTCAACCAAGATGCCAAAGAAATGGCAGAAGCTTTCTGGCCTTTTCTAGAACCGGAAAAGATAACAAATAGACTAGAAGTCTTTCGGAAAGACTTAGTAGCTTCAACATAATATTTCAAAGCTCTAACAACATCCAAAGAATGCAACGATTTCTCCTTAGAATTCTTAGGATTAGGACATAATGAGGGAACCACAATTTCTCTACTAATGTTGTTGGAATTCACAACCTTAGGTAAAAATTCAAAAGAAGTTCGCAACACCGCCTTATCCTGATGAAAAATCAGAAAAGGAGACTCACAAAAAAGAGCAGATAATTCAGAGACTCTTCTGGCAGAAGAGATCGCCAAAAGGAACAAAACTTTCCAAGAAAGTAATTTAATGTCCAATGAATGCATGGGTTCAAAAGGAGGAGCTTGAAGAGCCCCCAGAACCAAATTCAAACTCCAAGGAGGAGAAATTGACTTAATGACAGGTTTTATACGAACCAAAGCTTGTACAAAACAATGAATATCAGGAAGATTAGCAATCTTTCTGTGAAAAAGAACAGAAAGAGCAGAGATTTGTCCTTTCAAAGAACTTGCGGACAAACCTTTATCTAAACCATCCTGAAGAAACTGCAAAATTCTCGGAATTCTAAAAGAATGCCAAGAAAAATGATGAGAAAGACACCAAGAAATATAAGTTTTCCAGACTCTATAATATATCTCTCTAGATACAGATTTACGAGCCTGTAACATAGTATTAAACACAGAGTCAGAGAAACCTCTTTGACCAAGAATCAAGCGTTCAATCTCCATACCTTTAAATTTAAGGATTTGAGATCCTGATGGAAAAAAGGACCTTGCGACAGAAGGTCTGGTCTTAACGGAAGAGTCCACGGATGGCAAGAGGCCATCCAGACAAGATCCGCATACCAAAACCTGTGAGGTCATGCCGGAGCTACCAGCAGAACAAACGAGCATTCCTTCAGAATCTTGGAGATTACTCTTGGAAGAAGAACTAGAGGCGGAAAGATATAGGCAGGATGATACTTCCAAGGAAGTGATAATGCATCCACTGCCTCCGCCTGAGGATCCCGGGATCTGGACAGATACCTGGGAAGTTTCTTGTTTAGATGAGACGCCATCAGATCTATTTCTGGAAGTTCCCACATTTGAACAATCTGAAGAAATACCTCTGGGTGAAGAGACCATTCGCCCGGATGCAACGTTTGGCGACTGAGATAATCCGCTTCCCAATTGTCTATACCTGGGATATGAACCGCAGAGATTAGACAGGAGCTGGATTCCGCCCAAACCAGAATTCGAGATACTTCTTTCATAGCCAGAGGACTGTGAGTCCCTCCTTGATGATTGATGTATGCCACAGTTGTGACATTGTCTGTCTGAAAACAAATGAACGATTCTCTCTTCAGAAGAGGCCAAGACTGAAGAGCTCTGAAAATTGCACGGAGTTCCAAAATATTGATCGGTAATCTCACCTCCTGAGATTCCCAAACTCCTTGTGCTGTCAGAGATCCCCACACAGCTC